>NC_140362.1:3670000-3970000 GCF_054491055.1 Hypomesus nipponensis | reverse complement strand
ACAAAAGTAGAGCTTACGAAAAAATAATAAATACGAAAGCCGCTACGGTTAGGCAGTAGTCTGTATTGATTTACCTCTCTCTCTCCCACCCCAACTCCATTTTCTTGGCCTCTGCCTCAGTCGGCCAATCCGGTCGTTGGCTGCTGGACTAATTGCGTTTTTTTCTTGATGTCTTTAAACAAGCAATTAATTTGTCGGGAGAGCCAAGGGTGGTTTGGCTTCCTGCTCGCCCCAGGAGGAATGCAGGGTGTTGGTCTAATCTGGCCCCTCTCAGACTGAGCCTCTACATGCCCTGAGAAATGGGTTCTTTATCGCTCTCTCATCTCCTCTGGCTGTAATCCTCAAGTTTGAGTCAGAGTTTCGTTGCATCATTTCCTTGAGATACCTCTGATTTATACATTGTTGTTTTCTGAAGGAGTTTCTTTTTGAAGCCTCCCACACATTTGTCATAAGATCCTTGACCTGGAAGATAATGGTTGGGAATCTGATGACCTGACCTCAAATTCAGATCATTTTCCTGCCTCAGTTCCAGCCACTCTCTAAGTGCGCCTGGTATCAATGGAGCCCACACGCGCATGCCGCACGCAACCTGCTTCGCCTTTAAAAACATATTGATTTCTCTGTTTCGCAGGGAGCTTAATGCGATCGATTGCCCGGGCCCTTTCAAGATCAGGCCCAGTATAAGCATCTCTTCCCCTAACGCACACGCTGCCGCTTTCCTCTCAGGTAATGATTGTCCTTGGGCCGGAGAATAGTTTGTCTGCATTAGGGTAGAAGTGTTTCTAATGGAATTGGGTCTCTCTCTCTTTCTATCTCCCTCCTTCACTCTCTCTGTCTCTCTCTCTATTTCTGTCTCTCCCTCTCTTTCTCTCGATCTCTCCTTCCCTCTCTCTCTCTCGCCGCCCCACTCCGTGGTCTCCTGTAACATGGTTATGAACGGAAGGTATATTTGCAGCACCTTTAACAAAGGTGAGAGAGAATACAGCACACCTCTACTTTGACCTTGATCTGCTCCTCCCCATCCTCGTCCTACACCCTACTCCTTCTCCTCCTCATACACCCTCCTTCTCCTACGCCCTCTTCCTCTTTCTCCTACACCCTACTCCTTCTCCTCCTCATACACCCTCCTTCTCCTACGCCCTCTTCCTCCTTCTCCTACACCCTACTCCTTCTCCTCCTCAGACACCCTCCTTCTCCTACGCCCTCTTCCTCCTTCTCCTACACCCTACTCCTTCTCCTCCTCATACACCCTCCTTCTCCTACGCCCTCTTCCTCCTTCTCCTACACCCCACTCCTTCTCCTCCTCATACACCCTCCTTCTCCTACACCCTCTTCCTCCTTCTCCTACACCCCACTCCTTCTCCTCCTCATACACCCTCCTACACCCTCTTCCCCATCCTCTGCCTCCCCTTTCACCCTGCTCCTCCTCTACCCTCCCCAGTCTCCTCTACCTCCTCTTCCACCCTCATCCCTCTCTTCCTCTTCTTTCACCCTCATCCCTCTCTTCCTCCTCCCCCCTCCTCCGTCTCCTCCTCCATGCACCTCCCACACCCCTGTGCTCTTTGATGGGTCGATACGCGTTCGTATTTGCAATGCATTAGGGCTCAGCCTTCTTGCCAGATTGGAAGAGGAGGGAATGTCCGCCTGCTCATTTTGGTGCTTTGTGGTCAAATCACGCCAGGGAAATAGATTCCATTTTCAAGAGTTGTGAAGGTGGTACGTATTGTGCTACTAAATGGGCTCCAGATGATCAGATCTTTTTTCTTCATACCTCATTTGTGTTGTACTCGTGTTCTTTCTTCCCTCCACTGCATCTGTTTGTCTTGTCAAGCATATTTTAGCCAGCTCAATAGGCAATGTTAAAGGTTGAAAGAACCATTCTGATGGACCATTTATTAGATATATGATTAGATACCATTTTTAGCCTACACCAAGCCATGGTGTGTTTTGTGAAAGGCCTGCATATGAGCTGTTACCATGGTGATTTTTGTGCGCGTATCGAGAGGATTTCTTCAAATTGAGTGCTTAGACTTTCACTTTGCACTTGGCTGAGTCATGTGGTGCCATGTCTTTAAGATTTCATGGCCAGACCCAATCATGCTGCCTCAAAGAAACAAGTTTCTTCGACACAATCCAAACAGTGCCAGCCTTCCCCTGAACCTCCTGATGCTCACTCATACATCCCCTCCCTCCGCTACAGCTGGGGACCAACCATGACCTTACCCTAACCCCGCTGCCTTGGCTCCATAGAGAGAGGAGACAGTGCAGTGCCAGTTCTGAGTGTGTGACGCTCCCACATGCAAGCTGTCTGCGTGACCCCTATTGTCAAGGGTCGTCTCTCACCCGGCTGATCTATGTTCCTTGGCCAAGTGCAACGCAGCTTTTTCCTTTCAGTATTCACAAAGAAGCGTCTTCTTCTGTCATACCGAGATGCTCCAACCAGCTCCGCTCAGACAGAGATGCATC
Source organism: Hypomesus nipponensis (assembly GCF_054491055.1). Taxonomy (NCBI): domain Eukaryota; kingdom Metazoa; phylum Chordata; class Actinopteri; order Osmeriformes; family Osmeridae; genus Hypomesus; species Hypomesus nipponensis. The sequence continues at coordinate 3,967,534 of NC_140362.1, read as the reverse complement.
GTGTATGTGGACGTGCAGCCCTGAACACAATGACTTCAGAAGTGAGGTCCACTAAAACAAGACTGTAGAACGGTCTTAAAGACAGCCTTATAACATTTACATTTTCTAAACCTTATTGTTCATATCATTTTTCTTACAGGTGGAGTGATTTGTGTTCATTAAAATACAATGTTGATTTCTAAAGATGAGTCTATAGACTCCCCAAATGTTTTTTTTGTGTCAGTCCATTTCAAAATCCTTTCATGTTCATGAAACTGCAAAGATTTTTGAAAACGTCCTCGTGGACTTCTAAAGATTAGTCCTGAAAGGGATTTTTTGTGTCCCAGTCAAATTTAAAGTCTCTGTATGCTAATGAACTGGAATGATTATTGAAACTTCCTGAACTGTTGGCCGGATCTTTCGCCGTAGCCTTGAGCTAACGTTGACAAACCTTTCCCCTCCCCCTATCTGCTTTTCACCCAGCCCTTTTCTGCTCTCTCTCTCTCTCTCTCTCTCTCTCTCTCTCTCTCTCTCTCTCTCTCTCTCTCTCTCTCTCTCTCTCTCTCTCTCTCTGTCTCTCTCTCTCTCTCTCTCTCTCTCTCTCTCTCTCTCTCTCTCTCTCTCTCTCTCTCTCTCTCTCTCTCTCTCTCTCTCTCACGCTGTTCTGCTTGCTCCTGCCTGCTAGCTGTGTCTCATGCCTGTGTGCCTGTGTACTGGGGGGCCAGCAAGGGGAGGTGCACTGAGTTCAAGTGCACAGGCTCAAAGACGTTCCTGCCTTTGACAAAGGGAGAGAGGAAAGAAAAGGGGAGTGGAAGGCAGCAGAGCTGCCGACTGACAAAGCAGCAAAGTACAGTGGGAGCACATGGAGATCATTTGAAAAAAGGGGGGAAATTTCACCAAAAAAAAAACTGGGAAACGAGAAAAGAAGAGAAAAAAATGTCCATCCCCTCTCTCCACTTACATACTCCTCCTCTTTCCCTCCCCCCTAAGATATTTCTTTCCGAACCACCCCTTCTCTCTTTCTCTCTCTCTCTCTCTCTCTCCCTCCCTCCCTCTCGCTCCCTCCTCCATTCCTTCCCTGCCTGCACATACACACACACACATACATACACAATGACTGATGCCTTCTCTTTCTCCCTCCCTCTCTATCTCCCTCATTCTCTGTCTCTCTCTCTCTCCTTCTCTCCTTCTCCAAGCTCTCTCTCTGCTCCACCGCCAATACTTTTTTTTCCCCCTTCCGTGTGTTTGTTCTCTTGGTGGCGTACGGAGGAACCGGTTATGTGCAGCTCCAGCGCGTGCTGTCCCAGTGACTAGCCTAGCAGCAGCCCTGCCTCTCTCTCCAAAAAACGCCCGCTGCAGCTCCCTTTTTCCGCTTTACAATTTCAACACGATGGCTGTTCTTTTTTTCCCCCCCGAGTCATATCTTTTTTTAGGTCTTTTTTTCCTCTTCAACCCTCTTCTCTTCCCGGAGTCCGGGCTACAAGCAAGCGAGTAAAAACTGTGAAGAAAGGTGACTGCGTGGAGGGAAGATGAGGAGGCAGAAAAGGAGAGCCATAGAGAAGGGAGGACGGGAACAGGACCGGAGCAAAGACTGGTGCTGAGCTGAAAGCAGTAACGATAGAGCCAGGACGACAGGAGAGAAGGAACGGCCGACGATCGAATTGGAATCGGACGAAATCGCGGGAAACGGGAAAAAGGGCGAGAGGCATCGGATCACGGCTGGTATTGTCTAATTTCTTATTATTCACGTTTGCCTTTCCTTTCAATGATGTTAATTCCTGCTCTGATTCTTTCTCGGATCTCTCAGGGATATCTCTGTGTGTCCCTCCATGGTTCTTAGCTTTGCCCCTTTTTGCTCTTCGAAATTAAAAAGTGCCTCTGCCCTTTTTTGACTTTAATTCCTTTTCCTTCCTCCCACTCCCATTGGAAAAATGTTCCTCGGCCCTCGTGTTCCTCTCTCAGCGGACTGAAACGCAACGATTGCTTTTGTTTTACGGAACATTTATTTGTATTTCTTCTCACTGAAAGCTCCTTGTGTGTAACCCAGGCGGTGGGCCAAAGGCTCAACTTCATTTTGGGGCCCAGTTTCGAGGGGAGGAAAGAGACACCAGTTTTCTATCGTTTTTATTGTGTGTATGTTTGCTACTGTGCATCTTTTACGTTGGCGTTTGACACAGTCTTCTGTTTACGTCTGAAACGAGCGTTCTCCTGACAGTTTGGAGTCATTGTGAATAGTTTTAAGCAGATATTGAACTCGAACAAGGGGCAATGTTGTATAGTTTGATTATTGGGGTGTCTCCCTCCCCGATCTATGGGACTGACTCCTCCCATCACCCCTTCACTTCCGTTCTCCGTCTACCCGTTTTGAACCTCCATATCTCCATATCTGACAAATTACACCCATAAAAAAAAATTGCCTCTGTATCTTGCTTTTTGCATGAGACGGCGCTCTACCTCGTAGCTCTGCGTGTATGGAGCCTCAGGCCTCCACCTCGATGCGTTTAGCCCCGCGGCCGTTGTCTGAGCTGCGTCAGCCACAAGGTGCTCCTGCTCCCGGCGTGTGTGTGCGCGCACATGGACATGTGTCGTATCCTCATTCCATCCGTGCTCTTCGCTCGTCCGCCCATCTCCATGGAGACCCGCCGTGTGCCCCCCCCCCCCCCCCCGTAACTCTTGGCTACGTGCAAACTGCACAAAGACGCCCCGGGCTTCGCCTTGCCAGGCTGTGGGATCGACGGAGTGCCAGGAAAAAGGGGGGCACTGTAATAGCGAGTCATCGGAGGGTGACGGTGAGGATGGCGGTGGTCTTGATAGCCGTGTCTGAGGAGCCTTTGTGTCTGAATGGAGCTTTATCCCCGGGACTTACTCACGGAGCTAAAGCCCAGACAGCCGCCATGGTGAGCCCTGGACGGTGTCAGCCTATGGCAGGGCCCTAGACTTGAGACCGGCTGAAATGCACAGCAAGCCTGCTGCTCCTTTGTGTTATCAGGTGGACTGAATCCACGCTGGATTCTCTCTCTAGTGTGGCCTCAAGGGGCTTGGGGATACGAGTTCCTCAGACGGGGAGACCAAGCGCGTCCTGTAGGGTTCCACGCTCAAAGCAGCAAGCCGTTTCCTCGTTCGTTCTCATCGTCGTGTTTTCCATATCAAGGGTGTGAAAGGACATTTCGCTCCGTGGAAATGGAAAGGGCCTGTCGGCTGTTACAGCTCAGCGGCGGATCGCGGCCACCTGCTGGGCTTTACATCTCCAACGCCGGGAGAGAGATGACCGAGTTCAGGGCCGATGTGAATGGATGACATGGCTCATTGACAGGCCGTGGAATCCATCCCACATTTGAGTTCTTAACGGCTTCCCTGGGCTGCCATCCTTCCAGCCTTTTCTCCTCCTCTTCCTCTCTTTCTCTCTTTCTCTCTCTCTTTCGCTCTCTCTCTCGCGCGCGCGCGCGCCGTCTTCCTTGGGCCCCCCCCAGCCGTCTGAACTTCAGAGCAAGGGGCGCATTAATGTGTTTCACTTGATGAAACATAACTCAGCGAGCCCTATCAATTATGGAGTGCTGGTGTGAGGGGGGCGGGAGGCAGGGGGTGGGGATGGAGGGGGGGGTGGGGATGGAGGGGGCGAGGGGGCTGGCCCAGGCTCAACAGGCCTCAGAGTCCAGGATAAAGGGCGGGAGGGCGGGCAGCATGTGACCTCCACAGTCGATGCTTTCACGCTCTTGTGGTCCGAGAGAGAGAGCTTCCGTATCCCCTCTGGAGTCAGTGATCCAGTTGCATCCGTGTTTTTCGGCTTCAGCCAGGATGCAGTCCAAAACCAGCTCAGACCAGCTATGGGGTTTTATAGCTGTCCCAGTGTGACCAGATTCCCCCTTGGCTCGGTCAGTAGTTACATCCAGAATAATTAGATACATCCCGTATGAATTTCTATATCTCTTCTCTTATTCTTGTTTCCAAACTCCACGTCCAGTACCTTGGTTGTGCCTTTTTAGCTGGACCAGTTAAAATCAATTCACTTTATGAATCCCCAGAGAAGCTCCAGGGTCCTATTGCACAGCTATAGCTCACCATAGGCTCTGTGTGGTTGTTGTAATGATGAACATGAGTGTGTGACCTCAAGCCTGCCTGGGAGGCCATGTAGGCTGAGCGTGGGAGGGGTTCATGGTCATGGTCTCTGACGTTCGCTGTTCAGGTATTAGTTTTTTCAAGTTTGAACCATTCTTTCTTTTACGTTATATTGTTTTTCAAAGCAAGACTACGGTGAACTGGCTCGGGCCGGTTTAGTGTTTTAAAAAAACAGAACAAGATGTATTTGAGTAGAATCCAGGGTTTGACTCGGCCTGCAAGTCTCCATTATGGAGGAGAAACACCTCAAGCAGGTCCTGTAGTGCTGTTTCTATGTCGTACCAAAAATGGAAAAAAAGGTACAAACTGTTTTTTTACTGGGGGGGGTTTCTAACATGCAGAACAATCGAATGTCCCTGTTCCGGTCCTCTGGTGGAAGTGGGCAGAGTATTCCTGCAGACGGAGGCGGCGGTGGTTTAGGGGTTAATATCTGCAGGCCGTAGGAATGGTGTTTGGAGTCAGCAGGGAGAATTCCTCAGTTCTGCATTACTAGGTCAAAGCCTTGCCTCTTACCTCGACAAACTCTCTCCTCTGTCCGCAAGTATGTCACTCTCCCCTCCTTCAATCTCTCTCTCTTCCTCACCCTTTGTTCTCTCTCTCTCTCTCTCTCTCTTTGCTACCCTTCTGTAGTTCTGAACCTCCCTCTTCTTGCAGACATCTAAAGGCTTTGGGGTTGGGGGTTGGGAAAAGGGAGGAGAGATATGAAGTGTATCGGTGTGTGTGTGTGACTGTGTGTACGTGTATCGGTGTGTGTGTGTGCGTGTGTGTGTGGAAATGTACCACGGTGCGCACCCTCTTCTTCAGTGCTCCTGGTCATGTATGATTTATTGAGCCCTGTTTCGTTGATGGCATCGTTGATGGCATCCGACATGACCTATTCTTACCATCTCACATCCTCAGCAGTGTCCTGGTGGAACACCAGCAGCTCAACACACGCAACTCTGGGGCTGAGAGGCTGGAGCATGGCTGATTATCACATGCCAGCATGCTTTCTCACTTAGGCAAAGATTCCTGACTATCTTTGGTCTTGCATAAGAGTCCCATGGAGGACAGAGCTCACAACAGTCCTGCAATATACCACCAAAAAATCATGCCCACGCAAAGTATTATATCGTACGTTTTAGTCACAATATTTGGATTCAGATTCGTCTGATTGAAATTGGTTGACTTTCATGGCGATACACCCTGTGCACCGTCAACTGAGTCACCGTGACAAAGATAGCCCGCTCTGTCTGTTAACTAATACTGGGTGTCGTCGGTGTCATGTCTGGCCTGCTGGCTGGCTGTCTGGCTGCCATGTTGATGGCACGCACACCCCTAGTCTACCCTCACAATCTGACCCACTGTTATCCGCATTGCTCTCAACGGCGGGGTTTGCTATGAGTGTGCCAGCCCTGTGCCAGACAGAAGGACGAGAGGGGCGGGGGGCGGGATTGATGGAGGGATGGATAGAGGGAGGAGGTAGAGGGGAACTGTGGAAAAGGGGGGCGGTTGGGGAGAGGCAATGGAGTGATGATGCAACAACCTAGTATGGGAGGACAAAACGGAATGGAAGTCTGAGGTAGAGGAAGGGGGGGGGGTAAAGGGGGAGAGGAGAGGAAGAAGCGAGGACAAACGGACAGGGAGCGAGGCTGTGTTGTGTGGTTGTTGTCTGTGTACTCAGAGCACTGAGAGATGAGAATGTGGCCCGGGCAGAACATACACTAAGCCCTCTGTTTGACAGAATAAAGGATCTCTTTAGACAAGACTGCTCCCCAGCTGCTCTGTCAGAGAGAGAGTGCTGCCCTGGCTGTTGTTAGTCTCCCAAGCCCCAAGAGATAGCCGTCGGCCAACAGTCTCTTGCATACTAAGTCCACATCAGTGTAGCTGCAAACCAACATACCATTAAGTTACGAGAGGAGCTAGGGACTGGGGATGTGTGGATGTGCAGGCGTCTGAATCCGGCTGTGCTTGGGACCATGTGGGGGTGAAGGGGGGGGGGGGGCAGAGTGGTGGTGGTGTGTGTGTGAGGGGGGGAAAGGGGGGGGGCACATCTGTAAGATGAAAGAGTGGGGCAGTGTGGTCGTTTCTACAGAGAGTTGGAGAGAGGTCAGGAGGCGGCCGCAGCAACAGACACCAGGCTCATTGTTCCAAGTTCAAGGTAATGTTGAATGGCACTTTTCATTCGGTTCGCTGAGCATGGCCGCGCTGTCGCTACTCGTGGCTGCTTGAAAAAGGGTCATGAATGGGCAAAAACGTTGCTGTTGGCGATGTGTGATGTTTGTGTTATGACAGCACGATTGACAAAGTAATTAGGCCAATAAATTACGATTCCATGTTTGCTATGTAGACAGTATGGGAGGTTGCACATGGAAAGTTTAGGTGTTTTGGTTTTGGGGGGGGAAGGGGATTTAAAATAGTTTTGTTTGCGTGTGTGTGTGTGCGAGGCAGAGGTGACCTGTTCTCAGCTGTGGCGTGTCTTTGTGCCCAAGGTCACAGCCAGAGGGTCAGACGTCTGAAAATCACTTCCCCTCCCCCTCCCCCCCCTCTCCTCAACTCACCTCCTTTCTTCCACCCCTTTCCCTTCCCGTCCTCTCCTGCCCTCCCCCCCCTCTCCTCAACTCACCTCCTTTCTTCCACCCCTTTCCCTTCCCGTCCTCTCCTGCCCTCCCCCCCTCTCCTCAACTCACCTCCTTTCTTCCACCCCTTTCCCTTCCCTTCCTCTCCTGCCCTCCCCCCCCTCTCCTCAACTCACCTCCTTTCTTCCACCCCTTTCCCTTCCCTTCCTCTCCTGCCCTCCCCCCCCCTCTCCTCAACTCACCTCCTTTCTTCCACCCCTTTCCCTTCCCTTCCTCTCCTGCCCTCCCCCCCTCTCCTCAACTCACCTCCTTTCTTCCACCCCTTTCCCTTCCCTTCCTCTCCTGCCCTCCCCCCCCTCTCCTCAACTCACCTCCTTTCTTCCACCCCTTTCCCTTCCCTTCCTCTCCTGCCCTCCCCCTCACTCTGTGCCTCGCCCCTCTCCCTCTGTTCTGTCTGTTGACTCACCAGGTCCTCTTTAGATACTCACAAGGGGATTTCCTGTTCACCTTATCCCCCCACCCCCATCCTGGCCCCTATCCCTGCCCCCATCCTGGCCCCCGTTCTGGCCCCCTAACGTCCTGGCCCCCTGATGTCCTGGCCCCCTGACAGAACAAGCATCTCAGCCTCCAGAATCAGTTTTCGCAGCAGGTGTGCCATGTTGTCCGTAGCAACAGATTAGGGGAGGGAAATATCCCGCCTATTCAAAGAGTATGTAGACAGGGGGAAACTCCCCAAAAGTCTTGCTGGCTTCTGCCTGGTGCCAAAGCTGTGGCAAGGCCAGCTACCCAGGGCAGTAATTGATGGTTTTGTACTTTCAGCAATAGTGGTGGAGTGAGCACACACATACAGGCACATAATTTTGAGTCTGAGTCACCCCTTTAACAGAAAGTCAATAACAATACAGGGATGATTAATAAGTCCCTCAGTCCCTCCCTCCTTCTCCAGTCCCTTCCACTCTCTCCATCTCTCAACTCCTCTCTCCATCTCTCCTCTCTCACCCTCTCTCAGCTCAGTATTGATCTGAATACATTTGCCTCCCATTTATCTGTTAAACTCTCCTGCCCTCCCCCTCTCTTTCACTCTCCCTCTCTCTCACACACACACACATACACACACACACTGCATTGAGCAGGCACAGGAGAGTACCTTAGACACACACACGAGGACACACACACAGAGACACTGCATAGGGCTGTTGTAAAATAGCTTTCATTTAGTTGAATTATTTTTAGTACATTCTTTTTTTTACTTATTTTACTGTGTCTAGTAATATTTTACTGGTCTTAGAAACATGTTACATCAGTGTTTTAAGTTGCCACATTTGAGATCAAATGGTATACATTTAATTGTGAAAATTATAAACAAATCAACAGGAATAAAAATAACAAATTTGGGAATAAAACAACTACATATAAAATGTTTTTTTTTACATACATATATTTCTTAATAGTACAATGAATGTAGTTTCAATCTAAGACACTGATATATAAACCCGTTATTTTTCCAGAGTGCAGGTGCAGCCTTGGCCTTATTGTGCATGTGCATTCATTCTTTGTAGACCTGAGCCAGGCTTGAAAAAAAAAGGTTTGACTGACAGCTCATTTTACCCGCCCCCTCTAACCCCCTCCAACCCCCTCCCCCCCCCCCACACTACCCATTCTGCTTGGTGGCAGTCAGGTTGCCATGACACCAGACTGTTTTGTCTGCCCTTTGACCTCTCTAGGGGGTGCTGTGGTCAATCAGGCATTACATATGAGGGGCGAATGGAAGGGGGGGGGGGGGGCAAGGGGACTGAGGACAGAGATGAGGGTTTAGGAGGGAGGGAGAGAGAGGGAGGGAGGGACGGAGGTAAAGAGGGCGGGAGGGAGGTAAAGAGGGCGGGAGGGATAGAGGGGGCGCATTTCCTCTGTAAAAACGAGGTCCAAAAGGTTCCTCAATACATCCGCTGTGTACAGAGCAGGAGGTGGGAGCTGAGGAGGCTCACGGTGAAACAAAGACACATGTGCACACAGACCCTGGCTGTGAGCTGCCCAGCCAGGGCAAATGAACTGGGCTGGAGTTCCTGGAGGAGGGGGGGCTTGGGGAGGGGGGATATTATGCTCATTGTGCAGACGGCCAGCTGAAGCTGTTTGGCTGCTTCTTTTGAAGTTATATTTATCAAACCGGAGCAGGAGGCTTAGTTCTCTCTGAGATGGCACATCCCTCTTTGTCCAGATTGCAGCGTGAGAGAGGAGCTCATGTGTGCCGTATTTATTTAGATGGCATTTAGATAGTAGGGATTAATCGTCTTCAGATGTTGATCGTGTGTTTTCCAGTGATTTCAGGGGAGAGTTGTAAAAGGACGGAAGATAAATGAAAGGGAATTTCCAGAAAAACTGCCTTTTGCCTTTTGGAAAATGTATAAAAAAAGAGAAAAAACAGATTCAGTGCTTGTATTTTTATTTGTTAGTGTTAAATCAAACTGTCCTTTTGAAGTTGCAGGATTGATTAAGTCCTATCAGTATCTGCAGTAGGATGTTAAATATATTGTCCATTTAGTACTCTGTTATCTTTAGATATTGAATTCTTCCCTTTATTCATTAATGTGATGTAAATTGATTGTGTAATTAAATCATCTGAATTTAGCAGCTGTGTTTGCCTGCATTAGTTCAGCTCATTAGCTGTGGCCTTGGCTTGACCCAGAGAGAACAGAGAGCATAGCTTTCTAACTGATGACTGTGTGGTGGTATCAAAACATCAACATTAAAAGTACACTCCAAAAAAGTACACAATCCAATAGACTTTTTACCATTATGGCGCTTTTTACATCGGTGATACTGTGTGAAGTGTTTCATAGTGTATATATAGTGTATATATCAAAGCTATTTCAATTATAATACTTTCACAAAATATCTAGATATGTTTTGTTCTCTGTGAATTTTGTTTCATTAATGACCTGTGTTTCTTGACTTCCGTAAATGTCCTTTTGTGTTGCAGATTGAAGGCCTTTCTCTTGTTTGGGGCAGCTGCCTGCCGCACTCGTTAGACAGAACCCGCTGTACAGTAAGTAACCTCTCCACCTCAGTCACTCCTCCTCCCAGCCACTCATCCATCCATTCATTCCTCTCTCCTTGATCATTGGAGCCTGTGGATCGACCACCGGCACACTGATTTAGCTCTTTTTGACCTCCTTTCAGCTGTGAACACTGTTTGTGGCCATGGTTTGAGTTGGATAGCCTTTCCACTGTCCCTAGGTAGGGACAGTTATTTGGAGTGTGTGAGTTCTGTCTTTGGGGAAACTGCAGACAGACTTATCATTCTGGAGTAGCGATTCAGAACAGACTCATAGTCAGGGGAATCACTGTGGTGTCAAGTTGAGAAGTAGCACCTTCTTACCTGTTTTACAAGGACTTTGTGGGCATAGTCCAGGAATTCCATGGGATGACTTAGAGACTGCATTTTTCTGCATCATTTTTCTTTTCCATCTTTCAACACCACCAGATACCACTCAGAAGGTCATCGCATTATCCTACGCACTGTTGTCCACGCACACAATCCCAATAACTATCATCCCTCAAAATGGAAGTAATACCATTACCCATCATGCTTTGCACGCTACTGGAGACTACCGATTCGCCTGGCACCCCAGCCTGGCAGACATTGACAGCTGTGCCCTAGCAACAGTTTGGCTTGTTGCCAAGCTGTGAGAGTTGCCAGGCAAAAGGTTTCCATGGCAACATTCGTTTTGCCACCTTGGTGTACTAGGTTGGGGTGAAGCAGATTAGTGTAGGATACAGCTCTGCTCTGAGCTGGGGAAAACACGCAGATTCCAGCTCTGCCCTTTCTGCATGGCAATTTCACCACTGTGTAGCATTCAGACTACATTACATCGACCTGAAGTTGTTTTATATCAGAATCTTTTAATCGAATTCTGAGTTTTAGTATAGCAACCTGCTGATTGACTTTACATTTACATTACATTTATTCATTTAGCAGACGCTTTTATCCAAAGCGACTTCCAAGAGAGAGCTTTACAAAGTGCAGGTCACTGATAATAACAACAAGATTGCCCCAAAGCATTGCCGGTAGCCAAAACAAGAAGCACACATTGTGAACAACCCAAAAATAAATGCCAAAGGGAAGAACCATAAGAGCATGTAGTTAAGCAAGTTACAATTAAACAACATGATTCTCTAAGTGCAAGTGTACCTAAGTAAAATAAAATAAAAATAAGATTAACTAAAATTGAATATTTCGCAGCGAATACAACAGTTTAAATCAGCTACCACTAACCAACAAGAGCAACAAGTCTCTAAGCAAGAGTCATTGTGATCCTTGAGGAAACTAGCATTGGGTTAAGCAAACCATTCCTAAGTACCGTTGTACTCCTGGAACAAGTGCGTCTTGAGCCTTCTCTTGAAGGTGGAGAGATAGTCTGTGTCTCTGATGGAGGTGGGGAGTTGATTCCACCACTGGGGGGCCAGGCAGGAGAAGAGCTTGTGTTGGGACCGGGCGGTCTTGAGCGGTGGGACCACCAGGCGGTTGTCTGAAGAAGATCGTAGGTGGCAGGTGGGGGTGTAAGGCTGCTGGAGAGACTTGATGTAGTCGGGTGCAGTCCCGTTCACTGCTCGGAAGGTCAGTACCAGGGTCTTGAATCTGATGCGGGCTGTGATGGGTAGCCAGTGGAGGGAGATGAGGAGCGGGGTAACTTGGGAGCGTCGGGGTAGATTGTAGACCAGGCAGGCCGCTGCTTTCTGAATCCTCTGAAGAGGGCGGGTTACGCATGCTGGGAGACCAGCGAGCAGCGAGTTGCAGTAGTCCAACTTGGAGAGGACCAGTGCTTGGACTAGCAGCTGGGTGGAGTGCTCAGACAGGTATCTCCTGATCTTCCGGATGCTGTAGAGGGTGAATCTACACGACCGGGAGACCGCAGCAATGTGGGCCGTGAGGGAGAGCTTGTCATCCATGGTAACCCCAAGGTTCCTGGCAGAGGATGAGGGGGTCACCCTCGCAGATCCCAGGGTGATTTAGAGGTCGTGAGAGATAGAGGGTTTGGCCGGGATGATGAGAAGTCTGTTTTGGCGAGGTTCAGCTGGAGGTGGTGCTCGGTCATCCAGGCGGAGATATCTGCGAGCCAGGCCTCAATCCTAGCTGAGATCCCCGGATCGGTCGGGGGAACGACAGGTACAGCTGCGTGTCGTCAGAGTAGCAGTGGTAGAAAAAGCCATGGGAGGTGATGATTGGTCCAAGTGAGGTGGTGTACAGAGAGAAGAGGAGGGGTCCAAGGACGGAGCCCTGTGGGACACCAGTGGAGAGCTGGCGAGGGTCTGACAGTTTGCCTCCCCAGGAGACCTGGTAGGATCTTCCCGACAGGTAGGATGAGATCCACTGGAGTGCAGTGCCAGTGATGCCCATCTCAGAAAGTCTGTAGAGCAGGATCTGGTGGTTAACCGTATCAAACGCTGGCGAAAGGTCCAGCAGAATGATGACGGATGACCTTGAAGCCGCTCTGGCAGACTGGAGGGCAGTGGTGACTGAAAGGAGGGCAGTCTCTTTGGCACTTTCAGTCAGGTTTGTCTGGGTTTCATCTCTAATAATGCACCCTCAATTCTGTGTCTTTACCTCATCACGTTCTAGGAACTCTTTACTGAGTGGAGGTTGTAGACTAGATGTTATGATTGTGTATGCTCTTGAACTCACATTCTGGTAATCTCGTGTTGTATTTTGAGTTGTTTTTATTTTCAGGCATTTCTGCTTTATTGGGACAGAGACAGTGTACAGGAAATGTAAGGGGGAGAAAGGGGAGGACGTGCACAAAATATCCCAGGCTGGAATCGAACCGGGGCCCCCTGTGGTAAGGCATTGGCCTACATGGTACACGTACTTAACTACTAAGCCACTGGGGTGCCCCGTACTTGCAGTTCGAATGAATCAGTAATCGAATGAATTGAGAGAGAAGTGGAGTGGAGGACTATACAAGGACTTTTAGAAAGTAGCCAGACAGACACCTTGAGTTACCCAGCTCTCACTGTGGAATAGCCTAAGGCTTTCCGCCAAGCAGACCAACTGTGGAAGGAGAGAGTCAGGGAGAGAGCGAGGGAGAGAGATGGAGAGAGAAAGTAAGGAGGAAGGATAGCTGACATTGGCACAATCTCACTGCATTTCTGCGTGATTTGACTGTGAAAAAGATTGCAGGCGGGATGTCTAGGGGAGGAGGTACAGGGGATAAAGGAAGGGTATGTAGAGAGGAGAGATGGAAGGGTGTTTAGAGATTGAGAGGGGTCGGGAGAAGAGGGGGTTTGTAGAGAGAGAGAGGGGCATACAGAAAGGGAGGTGGTGTACAGAGAGAGGGGGGGTGTAGAGAGAGGGAGGGAGGTGGAGAAAGAGGTAGGGGAGTAGAGCGAGGGAGGGGGTCTAGAGTTATGGAGGGGGGATAGTGGAGGGAGGGTGGGCGGGGGTGTAGAGAGAGAGACGGGGGGGGGGGGGCAGAGAGAGACTGGTGAAAAGGTTTAGAGGTGGGAAGGAGGACTGATGAGGGCAGGAGCAGAGAAAAGGTTGGCTGAGTGGAGAATGGGTATGGGGGGGGTGGGCAGGGGGGGGCTTTGGCACAGGAGAGAGGACCAGCAGAGGGAGGGAGAGGCAGACAGGGGGATTAGGAATTTGAGCACAGTCCAAAAAGAGGGGGATGGGGGTAAAGAAGGGAGAGGTGGGAAGAAAAAATAAAATTCACCTGGCAACGTTTGTAATGGTTCCTCAGGCATAGCCACGGTAACCTGGCGAATCTGAGGCGGACTTTCTATCTGTCTGTATGTTCCTTCCTTTCTCTCTTTCTCTTTATTTCTCTACTCTCAAACGTGTACCAGGGAGAGGTGCTGCACAGTTCAGGAAAAAGGCTGCAGAAAGATAGGTGGGGCCAAACATGGCCACTGATCTTCATTCATTTCCTGTATGGGAAAAAAAAAATCTTCTGTCATCCCTCCTGCAGGCAGCCTTGCAGCCGTCTTAAATCTCCACTCGACACACACATTTCCATTTCAGAGACATACCACAGGGTTATCGTGAAGTTTGAATTACCATACAGCGCAATCACAGAGCTCTGGCTGAGTTCTGTAATCCCTCACAACACAAACTTGCTTTTCCTTCGCTTTCGTCTCCGTCTGTCTGCTAAACGTGCATCCAGCACGCCGGGGGCCCCCGCCCCCTGCAGACGGGAGAGAAGCACGCGGAACTGTCGTGTATTCTGCCGTGTCATCGTAGGCCCAAACCACCTCGGATGCAGATATCCTCCGGACAACCTTTGCAGTGTAAATCCGTTTAGCGACATTAAAACACGTAATTTGGTTTAAAAGCCTGCAGAGTCCCTCGCCCCGGCAACCAGACAAGAAGCGAGGACAAAGTCTAGGAGTCTGCTCAAAGACATGCCTCAACCTTGCTCCTCACTGCCTTTGTCTTCCTGCACCTGTACATGCAGAACACAAAGTTGACAGTGTAGTTAAGGACAATTAAAAATGTGGGTTATTTGATCGGCGTAGATTCTTCTACCGTGAGAAAAGTGGTTGCATTGTTGCAGTGACTTTCTGCTATTTGTCTCATTACAATGGAGAGCAGATGAAGACACAGAGCCTATTTGTGGTTGTGGCATCTTAACGATGGGTTTTCTACCTTCTAGAATTGAGGAGAAATAGAACTGTGTAGTCTGCAATAGTAGTGTGTGTGATACTAAGAGGGAATGAGTGCATGGCTTTGTTGTCTGATATCTGAGGCCAACACTGATGGCTTTCTGCTGCAGTGGCCAGGTTCTGGGAATGGCGCTGAGAAAAGGAGGGAGGCGAGGAGAATTGCAGGGGACAACGCAAGGTCAGTCACCACTAGAGGGCAACAGCGCCTCAGAAATGGAGGCCGAAGTTGGTGCACAGATCTCATTGATAGGTTTAACAGTGGATGGGCATGTATTTCCGTGTATGTGTGTAATAAGACAGTCAGTCAGACAGACCTTCAGACAGACAGACAGACAGACAGACAGACAGACAGACAGACAGACAGACAGACAGACAGACAGACAGACAGACCAGAAGGAATTTAGATAGGAAGACTGACAGATATGCCAATGAACAAGCAGACAGACAGACAGACAGGATGGCCAATGGGAAGACAGACAGGCCAACGAACAAACCGACAGACAGACAGACAGACAGACAAACAGACAGACAGATAAGCCAACAAACAGACAAATAGACTGACAGACAGGCTGGCCAACAAACACGTTGACGTGCAGACAGACAGACCTGCCGGTGAAGAGGGCCTCCAGAGAAGCAGGGGCTCCAGACTCTGTGCTGCGGTGTGAGGTAGTTGGTTGTATGGTTTCGCATAATAAACAGCACGGAGATAACTGTACAACCTTCTAGCTTTCCCCGCGGCGCTGCTCTTCGACACAGCCTAACATCCCCTCGCACCACGGTAAGTACCCGCGCGTCTGTCTGCCAGGAAAACTCCACACGACCTTCGTTAGGAGAGACAGTCCAGGTGACGGGCTCACTGTCAATTCATTAGTCAAGGTTGGTAAATGAGGAAGCAGCCAGACATTGTCTGGACACCGTGGATTCATGGGATTGATATGTGCTACGATGCTGTGTTTGTCTCTGCA
Organism: Hypomesus nipponensis; assembly: GCF_054491055.1. Classification (NCBI taxonomy): domain Eukaryota; kingdom Metazoa; phylum Chordata; class Actinopteri; order Osmeriformes; family Osmeridae; genus Hypomesus; species Hypomesus nipponensis. The sequence continues at coordinate 3,952,257 of NC_140362.1, read as the reverse complement.
GTCTGTGACAGTTTGTTACGCAACTCCCAATTTACTTGAGGGGCGAATTGGATATTTTTCGACACACGGGCCACGCACACACACACACACACAATCTCATACACACACACTAACTCATCCCTCCTGCCATCCCCCTCCCTCCTTCCTCACCCTTCCCTCCCCTCCTGTGTGTCTGGCAAGTGGCTGAGACAGCAGGCATCTGCAGTGCATTGCAGCCGGCCCTCCTCCTCCTCCTCCTCCTCCTCCTCCTCCTCCTCCGGCAGGAGAGAAAGGAAGCATACATCACGATTCTGCTGATTCAGCGCTGTTGTAGCGTTCTCTTTATCATCGTCCCCCAACACGACGCAGTCCTGCGGCCAGCTCGCCCCGCTCGAGCGCTGTCGTTGTCCAGGGGGGGGCGGGGAGGGGGGACCAGCGGGGAGGCCAGTGGGCCTGGGCTCAGCGGGGCTCCCTGCTGCAGCCTCGTGGCCCAGTCAGGTCTGGTTCATGGAGGCTGTTCTCTGCTGCCGATGGTATCGGAAGGCAGGTTACTCACACTGATGTAAGCGCATTCGCGCGCCAGACAGGCGGAAGGCGAGGCTGCCTGCTCACACTCATGCACGCGCACACACTCACATGCACTCTCTCTAACACACAGACACGCATGCACACACACACCAAACACGTACAAATACACACACTCGGAACACATACACATGCGAACACACTTAACACATTCAAGTACACACCAAGACTCAAACGCACCGACGCGCAGGGCGTCCGGTCCCAAAAATCGAACGGCACCGCTGACACTCAGCATCTGTTCTATCATGTAGAAGGCAGATACATGCTAAATATAGAAGGTAGAACCAGCCTGATAAAGAAGGAGACCAAGCCTGGCAGTGACAGTTTGGATGTGCATGTAGGTCATTTATCCAGGCTCAGAGAGGATAGATAACCAACACGCCGGAGCAGACACACTAGACGAGAGAGACCCTCCCAGACTGATGATGTCATGGCTCTGGAACACTCCCTGTGCTTTGTCTGACGCCGTGGCACTGCGGAGTGGAGCCGCGGGCTGGCACACCTGTCTGGGACAGCCTGCGCTCGTCACTCAGCGCTCTGGCCTGATGTCGACAGGGAGGGAGGGAGGGAGGGAGGGAGGGAGGGAGGGAGGGAGGGAGGGAGGGAGGGAGGGAGGGAGGGAGGGAGGGAGGGAGGGAGGGAGGGAGGGAGGGAGGGGGAGGGGGGAGGGGGAGGGGGAGAGGGAGGGAGGGAGAGGGAGAGGGAGAGGGAGAGGGAGAGGGAGAGGGAGAGGGAGAGGGAGAGGGGGGGTAGGGAGCGTGGGAGGGGGAGAGAGGGGGGGTAGGGAGGAAGGTAGAGGGAGGGAGGTAGAGAGATAGAGAGAGGGATAGAGAGAGAGAGAGAGAGAGAGAGAGAGAGAGAGAGAGAGAGAGAGAGAGAGAGAGAGAAAGAGAGAGAGAGGGAGAGAAAGGGAAGGGGGGAGAGAGAAAGAGTTATCTTTTCTTTTCTGAGTGCAAATGGGTCCCCATGAGAAGCCTCTGGCTGGGAGACTGGTTTAGGAGCGAGCCGAGGTGAATCTGCACTCTACGAGGCAGGCAGGCTGACAGGTAGACAGACATGCAGGGAGGCAGGCAGACATGCGGACTGGCAGGACGGGAGGTAGAAAGCCTGGCAGACAGACAGGCAGAGAGACAGACAGGCAAGGTGGCAGGTGAGAATGCAGGCAGACAGACAAGGATTAAAAATAAATCTATCCCCTTTAATGTATTCCCTTTGCATTTCTAACTCTACATTATGAAAACATTAGACTTGCTTGGCAAATGCTTGGATCTGTCATATTTTATGCAAATCTCCATCTGACATAGGATTTACAGTCACAGTGTTCTCTAGCGGTCTCAGTCTCATCTGACTCTTAGACTTTCTTAAGTGTTCCGAGGCTGGGCAAGATTATGTCAGACAACCATTACATTCGGTTGTTTGACTGCTTATCTCTTGTGCCTGAGTAAATTGATTCTCTTTGTTATTTGATTGCAGTCCTCATACCCTTTTTCAACTGCAACCTACTGACTGGTCTTCAATGAGGTCAGATTGCCATAGCTACAACAGTTGAGTTGGCTGAGAGTTGGCTGAGAGCCTGACCTGAAGGCTGTGGACCCACTAGGTCCCCGCAGGGGGAGACGAGGGCCGTGCCTCCTCAAGCCGTCCCCCAGGGAGACATGTTGATATTTCTCTACTGTGGAACAGACAACCTACGTCTAAATTAGATTCTGTCTCCATCTTAAACCTCCCCTCAGGGGTTGTGATTCTGTTACGCAATAGACACGTACGTACCAATGAGGTAACACGGTGTCCTCTGTGAGGAACAGCAGACACGTCGTCGACAACCAGGTCACGCGGCTGACAGCTGGCTTCGGACTATTTTCCACTATTTTTTAATGATGGTTTCATGGCTGTAAGTACATCAAGGTACTTGAAACACCCTTTGTGTGTGGCGTATTTAATTCCACGATCAGTTTGACCTCCCCACGTGGCAGGCTCTCGTCTGTGTTTTCCCCCGTTTTTTCCAGAAACGTTGATTACACTGTAGGGGCGACCTGATGATCGTGCCGTTTGATGATGGTGTGATTCCAGTCAACATGGAGAACGGCGTTCATGTCAGGCTCTCAGGTTCAGGAGACGCCAGAGCTTCATGGCTACTATCCTCCTCCTGTTAGAGAGACTGACCCTCCCCCTCTCTCTGCTCCCTCCGCCTCCTACCCTCACCGCCACCCTCCCCGCTCCCTGTCTCTCACACACACATTCTCCCAGACACACACACACACGGATGCACCACGAGCATGCGCTGACACACACACAGCCGTTCTCACGTACGCATGCACAAACGCACACGCGCACAGGCAGACACACACAAGTAGCGCACAGACTGCAAAGAGGGAGGGGCGGGGGGGGGGCAGAGGGGTTAGCGGAGACGTGATGCTTGAGAAAACGTGAGAAATAAAAAGAACGAGATGGAGGGAAGGGAGGAGAGAAGGAGAGCAGTTGGAGGGATAGACAAAGGGAGATCTGGAGAGAGGAGAGTTTGAGATTGAAGACGGGACACGTTTGAGGATGCTGTGAGCAGAAGAAGAGTGGAGAAATAAAGAAGGATGGGGTAAATTGCTGTGTGCATGCACCATGCCACGATATTATTTATTTGATCATGTATTTGTTGAAGAGTGTTTGCGTGCAAACGTGTTGCCCTGTTTGTGTGCGCGCGTATGTTAGTCTCGTTTTTGTGCGGAACATGTGTGTCCCTGTGTGTGTGCGTGTGTTTTCTGGTGACAGCCTGAGAAGACGAAGGGGGAGGTGTCTGTGCTGGTGGCAATGGGGGGAGGTAGGTAGAGAGCAGAGTAATGGAATCAATACTATTGTCTGTAACCTACCTGCCGCTAGGCTCGCTGTCTGGCCCCGCCAGTCAACCATCAGAGGGAGCTACTGGAGCAGTGAGAGAGCCTGGAGCAAACACACACACTCACACACAGACCGACAGACAGAGGCTGAGGCTGTGGCTGGAACTGGGAGAGAGAGAGAGAGAGTGAGAAAGAGGGAGGGAGAGAGAGAGAGAGAGAGAGAGAGAGAGAGAGAGAGAGAGAGACAGAGAGAGAGAGAGAGAGAGAGAGAGAGAGAGAGAGAGAGAGAGAAGAGAGAGAGAGAGAGAGAGAGAGAGAGAGAGAGAGAGAGAGAGAGAGAGAGAGAGAAAGAGAGAGATAGGAGGAAAGGGCAGACTGCGGCTTCTTTGTATTTGCAGTCTCAAAGTGATTGTAATGAAGAAGAGAGGGACGAAGAAGGCTAAGTTTGATCCTCTTTTTTAATCTGATCCGTTTCATTTCACCAATAGTTCACCCATTTAGCGTCCGTCTTTGCAGAGCAGACTTTGTGCCGGCATCTTTTTGTACGTGCATGCGTTCATGTGGGTCTTCCGTAGCTTCTTTGTATGTGTTTGCATGAGTGCGTTTTAATGTAAAAAAAATAAGGAAATAAGAAAGATTTAAAGCTCATGTCGAGGGTGGGACAGAAGATACGTCCGCCCTCAGTTGGTTTTCTCTTCAACGTGTTTCTTTCCCAGGTCTCCATCCCAGATTTCATGCATCCCTCCGTCGCCGTCTGTGCATCCGCAAAGGCTTCATCCATCTTCTTCCTGTTCTGTCGGGGCGTTCAACAAGGCTTCTGGAAGGAGCAGTAGGGCTTGTCAAATGATACGAAAATAAACCGTACGGTTTCACGGAATACGATGAAAAGTAGACATTTTTTACGATTTATGCTGCGTGGTCTCATGCACTTTAGGACAGTCCTGACAAACGGACAGTATCTGAACGTACGGCACTGTTTAATTCAACTGAAGTGTAACTTCTTCCGCAGACAAATCCATAATTCATTGCTATGTGAAGTTCTGATCACCGTCTTTGCTGTGCTGCTCCACAAGTATGGCCTTTAAACCGTACATTTTTATACACACAAAATCCGATCGATGGCTCTTTAGAACATAAATGCCTGGAGAGTATTTGTTATTCATTTTAAAGGCTTGTGCTTCAGAATAGCCATGTATGATTTCTGATGTGTGCAGGATGAAGTATGGTCATTGTATGAGATATGACCAGTAGGGACACAACCTCGTCAGGCACATTAGAAACCTGGCCTCAAGATACTGCATGATACAATATAATATCTCCAACTGCTACAAGTGAGAAAATAATTTTTAACTTTGTGTATCATTTCTTTCAGTTGTCTTTGTTAGAAAAGGAGTCGTGCTCACTGTCTACCAAGAGGTGGCGCTGCCCTGCGGTATCTTCCCTTTGCAGAACTTTCTCTGTCGAGGATCATCAAGGTATTTTTTCATGGCATATCAATCAAATGAAGATGGGAGATTGCTGCTTCATTGACGAGTACATGTATTTCAGAGAGTTTGCTGCTTAGACTGTGTTCTCCTTTCACTTTCCAGGGGGCGAGGCAGATGTGTTGGAGACAGTACTCGATGACTTGACAAAATGGATCCAGGGTCTCTCCTTCTTTCTCTTCCCAGCACGCCATCTTCGCCATGACACAGTTACGCCATCTGTTTGAGCAGGTGGGTGACAACGCACCTCCTGCCATTGCTGTTATTTAAACTGCCGGTCGTCAAAAAGTTTGTAAGTTTAAAAGTCAGAGAGTCGGAGGCTTCACAACTAACAACTCACCAGGTGCAGGGAATCACAAAGGATCTAATTATTGCCAAGTGGGGAATTATCTCTGTGGCAATTTAATGAATACGACTGATCCTGACACAGTCATCCTTCAGGTGGCTTGTTTCAAGGCTCCAGTTAACACCATTATTAATGCCCATTAACGCTAAATACACATTTAACAGGCACTATTTACTGACATGCAGTGCATGCTATTATAGGTGTGTTCAACAGGTGGTTCATAGAGAATATCAGCATTGCGTTTACGAGTGCTGCTCGTCTACCACCTTGTTGATTTTGGACATCACAATGTATTTAATCTTGATAATGTACTATATCCAAGGAACGTAGTAACACAAATATGTTTGGGTGTGTAATCTTGTGTGATGATGTTGTGTTGTCTTGAAGTGATGAGCTGTGCTGCGTCTCTGACCGGCAGACTGGAGAAGAAGCACTGTGATGCAGCAGAATGCAAATGTCAGATGAGGTCATGTCTCATGCTGAGACAGCGGGCCGATGATAATAATAATAATTAAGATTTTTTTTTTTTTAAGATAGTTTCCCACACAAAATGTCTGTTGAACTCCATTTCCCAGCATGCCCCTCTGTCCCTGAGACCCTTAACCTGTGAGGTCATAGTAGGTCACAGGTAAGGTCCTCGGGAACAGGGCTGCATTCAGTGTCATCGTCTGAGCCTGAAATCTCCTTTAAAATGATGTTGTGTGACTTGCTAGACTTGTCGGTTTGCTTTCACCATTATCACAGTGGGCACTGCGTCAACACTCATGGCCCAAAGCCAAATCCCAAACAGATAAGTGTTTTGGAAGTCAGCTTATTTTATCCAGTCTCCATCTGGTTGTTTCTGTGTTGACCGATGTGATGTGGACCTCTCAAGATGCAAACAAAGCCTGTCGTGTCAAACAACATAAGCAAATCCTGCTTGAAGGATCTCTCGGGAATGGATTCCTGAACAAGAAGACATTTAATCCTCCCGCTGCAGAGGAAATATTAGGGGGCTGACCCTATTGGCTGGCTTCGTGTCTCTCCAGTGGGACCCAATAAGAAAGCAGTCTAGGGTTGAGACCCCGTCATAGTCATCGTCTTCAGAAAACATCTGTAAACTTCAAGATTTAAAGCCCACTTGTGCTGAATTAGCATGTATTTCTTGTTGCGTGTCGCATTTGATGTTTATTAAATAAAGATGTGTATAAAATTTGGTTTGATACCCCGTGTGAATGTGTGAAGAAAGCAGGATGCAAGTTTGACAGGGCGGTGTGCGAGGAGCTCTCGAGGTGTTGAGCGTTCAGTAATCTCATAAAGCACAATTTCCCCTACCATCGTCATTGTGTAGCCCCCACACAGCGCTGAGAAATGGGGACACACACAGGGCAGCGAGCACAATCTTTGCCAGACAGACTAAGGATGCGCTAGCAGACACTTCCTGCAGACACATTTGACCATACACACTTGTCTTCATTACGTCCCATTGTACGCCCATTCCAGAAAATGATCATCTTCTAGCTACACTAGGAAGACATGAGCAGAGTGCTTGGATGTGAAAATATTGCAGTCCCGCACGATAGGGGGGGGGGGGGGGGGGGGTGTTTGCTCTTGCAGTGCCCTCGTTGTCTGGACACACAAAAGACACACACATTAGAGTGTGGCCCTTTGCTGGGGAGGTTGACTGACTAGCTGTCTGACTTTGGCAGTCCTGTGGCAGACTCTTGGCCAGTATTGATTAGCTTGTCTGTGTAGGAGACAGATGAATGCATTAGTACCCAGCTCACCCCCCCCCCCCCCCTCCCCCTGCCTCTGGAAATATATTAACTTCGTGTATTAGGCACCCTGTCTGGTTACCATGGAGACGCTCCGGGAGAGAGGGGCTAGGGGATGGTGGGGGGAGGGTTGGGGATATGGGATACGATGAGGCAGTGGGTTTGTAGTCCCGCTTTCTATCTCTCTCCCACTCTCTCTCCCTGTTTCTCATTCTCCTCTTTTTTCTCTCATTCATCCTCTCTGCCTTAAACCTTTTTTATCTCTCTCTCTTGCTGTCTCTCTCTTTCACTCTCTCTCCCTGTTTCTCATTCTCTCTTGCTGTCTCTCTCTTTCACTCTCTCTCCCTGTTTCTCATTCTCTCTTGCTGTCTCTCTCTTTCACTCTCTCTCCCTGTTTCTCATTCTCTCTTGCTGTCTCTCTCTTTCACTCTCTCTCCCTGTTTCTCATTCTCTCTTGCTGTCTCTCTCTTTCACTCTCTTTCCTTCTTACTCTCCCATTTCTGTATCCCGCTTGCTTTGTCTTGCTTAGTGTTTGTATGTTTGTGTCTGAATGCGTGTGTGTGTGTGTGTGTGTGTATGTATTTATACGTGTGATGCCTGACTACAGTATCCTCTCCAGTGCCCCCCCCCTCCCCCTCCCCCTCCCAGCCCTTCCTAGTCTCCCCATGTCTGCATGTTTAGCTCTGTAATTGGGGATTGGCACTTTCTTCATTGCTCATGGTGCTATTGATTACAATGTCCTCTGCTGCTCCAGGTTTCATCACTCTTGTTGGTACTTTACTCTCCTTCTCTCCCCTGCTCTCCATCTCTGCATCCATCTCTGCAGCTAGACGCATTCCTTTGTTTTCTCTTTTTGCTCTTTCCTGCACGCAGACTTCTCACTTTCCCATTCACAGACATGAGCATTTTACCCTCTCACAAATCGTCCCCTCTCTAGTTTTTCCTGCCCCACCTCCCTCACTCTCTCCTTCCCTCCCTCCCTCTCTCTCTCCATCTCTGTGCTCTGCAGTAAAACTGGTGCATTGAGGCAGCAGGGAACAGGGATCAGAGACAATAGAATCGAGGCGAGGAAGGAGAGAACTGTTACACTGCTCCTAGCCTATCATCATCAAATAGGAGGTGGGAGAAGATGAGCATCCTTATCCCAAAAAAACATAAATCATATTTGTTACAGAATCCCAGTCGTTGATTTAATCCACCTAATTAAATGGCAGATCAAAATTGGCAGAGTAGAATGTTCTTTTATGACATCACACATTGTTGAAAAATTCCAGTAAAGTTTCCAAACGATGGTGCATTACACAGTCAAGGTGTGACCATGTGGAAGTCAATTCTGTGGCTCCTTCATGCTGGCTTGTTACTGGACCCCTCCATAGGCTGCTATCACTGCCTGGTAGACATGGATATCAGTGTCAAGCTGTGTTGGGGTCATGTTATCACTGAAAGCTACACTCGCAACATGGATGAATGCTTTGAGAAAGTGGACCGCTTAATGACTAATGCGACGAAAGTAATAGAGGCTGGTAGAGTTGGTGAGAGACCTGAACTCACCAGGAAAGGGTTTCTTACGTGATACCTGAACTGATATGATCAAACTCTGCTTCAAATGATTAAACTATCAAATGATTATATAGTGATAATAGTATAGATAATTGTTACTGATATAATTGAGACGTCAGGGAGTCAGATGGCTGAGCGGTGAGGGAGTCGGGCTAGTAATCAGAAGGTTGCTGGATTGATTCCCCGCCGTGCCAAATGACGTTTTGTCCTTGGGCAAGGCACTTCACCCAACTTGCCTCAGGGGAAATGTCCCTGTACTTACTGTAAGTCGCTCTGGATAAGAGCGTCTGCTAAATGACTAAAAATGTAAAAAATGTAATATCTAAATGTCTTGATGTGTGTCTGTCTATCCATGCATCAGGTCCAGGGTATGACCAGCAGTTGAGAGAGATCATGTTGTCTCAGATCATACCCCTGTCGGAGGAGTTTGACCAGAAACTCAATGACGGTAATAAAGTTGACAGGAGACATTACATATTGCCATGGGACAGAAGACCATTTAGAGGAATATTTAGAGATAGAGAGTAGGGCGAGGCGGCTTTGGGAGGGTGTGGTGGGAGAGTGTGGAATAGAAATGAGGGTAAAAATGTTAAGGGGAGGAAAAAATACAAGTTCGAGAGGGGGAGAGCGAGAGGTGAGAGTTGAAGTGAAATCAGTACGAGAGAGAATCTTCTTATCCGACAGTACTTATTACACCCGCGAGTGGTTATCCTCCAACAGCTCATCTTCTGCCAGCACTCAGCACTCAGCACTCACTCCTTAGCAGCATGGTTCTAGTACATAACTATGTGTCACGAGTACCACGCTTCGCCTCTGGAAGCAGATGGATGTTGCACCACTAGACCCTTCCACCCTCCGCAGATGTCAGGGGATGGGCAGAATGAGAGCGGAGGTGAAGATGAGGGCTTCGGAGAGCACACAAGCACGTTCCGCTATGACATATATTGAGACGGGTCTCTGTCCTCTTTCTATCTCCTCTTCCCCTCCTCCTACTCTCTGTCTCTCAGACGCCGTGTATGAGAAGAGGTTGCAGACAGTAGCAGACAATTTTATTGCTGCTGCCTCCAAACTGCCTAGAGGTGAGACATGACTCCCCCCTTTCTCTCTTCCTTTATCTCCGCCCGCACTGGCGCACAGTATCACACATCGTTTGTTTGTAACATCTTTCTCTTTCAGATTCTCTCTCCCCTCTCTCTTTTTCTCTGTCTCCATACCTCTCTCTATCGCTCTCCCCTCTCTCTCTCTCTTTCTCTGTCTTTTTGTCTCACTCTCTTTCTCTCTGCCGGTCTTTCTATCTCACTCTCTCTGTCTCTTTCTAAATCTCTTCTCTCTCACCCCTCTCTTTTTCTCCCCCCACCCTCTCCTTTTCCATCGATATGTATATATGTGTATATATATATATATATATATATATATATATATATATATATATATATATATATATATATATATATATATATATATATATATATATATATATATATATATATGTATATCTTCATCCCTTTCTCTTTCTCATCTATACTCTTTGTCCCATGAGAACATATAATTTCTTACATTTCCTGGCAAGTCACTCAATTTGCAATCAACCAGATGTGCAGGCTGGTTAATCATCTATGTTGATGCTTTACTCTGCTTTGTTTGCTGTTGTTTTCTGCTTGATTCTCTATTAAGGTCGATATAATTAATATAATTCATGTCTTTTTTTCAGAATAATAACAATAATTATCATTAGTATTGTTAATATCGTTATTATTATAATTGTATTATTAATATGCTCTAGTTATCTGTGTCAAGAAAATCTGATCTTCTTTCCGTAGCTTCAGGATGCATTCCTCCATGTGGTATGTAACTGGATTCCATCTACACAGCCAGTAACACACCTCAAGGACTTGACGCACTGCCAATTACTAGACACTATACTGGTTGTCACTCTTACTCAGTCTGAGTTATTGAAATGCAGATCAACGGATATCGTTGCAAGCCATGTCTTTATATTCCGAGTAAAATGTATTGTGTTCCTTAATTCCTGGTTTGTACTCAGTCATATATGTGCCTGTTGTGGTTTCTTTATAGGTTTCCAGGCAAAAGGTGCACTGTACAACTGCATAACGTGCAAGTATGACACCTGTGAGCTGCCTCTGGACTGCCCTGGTTAGTGATCCCTGCTTCTACACCGTGATGTTGGTTTCAAATTCGGTTCCCCTTCGAGTGCCTCCATTTCTCCCCCGAAAAAGCAAGGGAACACTAATTCTGATTTAACACAGTTTGTGTTACGTAAGCGTATTTCCCCCCACAAACATCCACTCTGTGCTTTTCATCCTTGAGATGTTCTCAGCGGAGTCAGGATGGTCAAAACCCGACCATGGCCTGGGTTTGTTTTCACACATAATATCTTTTGCACACAAAAAGCTTCCAAGGTACCCTTTAAGGCCTTGGCTTCTTTATGGGAGGTGACAGTTGCCTCCTACACTGCCTGGTATTCATATCCACCCAGCACAGTACAATTACTGTTCAGCATATCATCCTCTCTACTGCACTCCCTTGAGACTAGGCTTAAATATAATCATTAGAAAGGCTCAGACTGTTAGTGCTGCCCCCAAAGAAACATCTTCACCTTGTATGCTGTGTGTGTGTGTGTGTGTGTGAGTGTATGTAGTTTGGTTTCATCCTCACATGGATGAGAAACTAAGAAAACATTTACAAACGGAAATGTTGGGGGTGTAAGGGGGTTAGGCAGTTTAGAGTTCAAATTTACATTATGGTTTGAATTAAATTGAGGGTTAGGGTTTGGGGTTAGGGTTAACATTATTTTGAATAGGAGTGAATTGTCGGTACTCACTAGAATAGTAAAACAAAACCTGTGTGTATGTGTGTGAGCAGTCGAAGAAATCACCGTTGTGGAAAACAACCGAACCAGGATGTGGTGTGATGTTTCCTTTCCCTTGCCGATCAACCTGGAGGTGATCTGGAGGTTTGCTGAAGAGGTACGTTTTACTTGCATTCAGTGGAGCTCCGAAGAGACATTTAGGGTTGTGTACCTCAAGTCCCTTCCCATCCAGCTTGTCACTCCCCATATCTACAACTGCTCCATGACTGATGACCCCCAGATAAGTCTGTGACACCCCTGGGGAAGAGTCTGTTTCAGACTTCTCAGACTTTTCAGACCCTCTGGAAAGTAGTCCTCAGTGAGTCCAGAAAACAGGAAAGAGGTCAGCGAATGTGGCAGTCCAGACGCACAATACTATGCGGGTTGTTTTATAGGTAAAGAGCCAGCAGGTGGATCTGTTTAAGGAGGTGACTGCAGGGGTGGACCGACTCTACTCCATCCCCTCTGCCAACCTGCAGCACACAGGAACCTACCAGTGTGAGATCTTGTCCAACCAGCGCTCCATAGTGAGACTCTACTTTTACCTTACAGGTAACTACAGTCTCACAGGTAACTACAGTCTCACAGGTAACAACAGTCTCACAGGTAACTACACTCTCACAGGTAACAACAGTCTCACAGGTAACTACACTCTCACAGGTAACAACAGTCTCACAGGTAACTACACTCTCACACGTAACAACATTCTCACAGGTAACAACAGTCTCACAGATAACTACACTCTCACAGGTAACTACACTCTCACAGGTAACAACAGTCTCACAGGTAACTACACTCTCACAGGTAACTACACTCTCACAGGTAACAACAGCCTCCCAGGTAACTACACTCTCACACGTAACAACAGTCTCACAGGTAACTACACTCTCACAGGTAACAACATTCTCACAGGTAACTACACACTCACAGGTAACTACAGTCTCACAGGTAACTACACCCTCACAGGTAACTACACCCTCACAGGTAACTACAGTCTCACAGGTAACTACAGCCCGTTTCACCCTGTCCACATACAGATAGGCCACCATACATGATCTATGATCTAGAACTGAAATAACCAAAGGATTGTGTGCATGCAGCAACCAACAAAGGCCTGAGTGCTCACAAAACATGCAAATCACAAGTCTTCCATGAATATATTTACTTAAATAGTGTTTTTCCAGTCATGGCATTCTTGCTTCATGCTTTTGTACTCGGTACCTTTGTACCGTTTTTTCCATATTCTGTCTCTATCTGCATCTCCTTCTTTGTCATCAAACCTAACTATCTGGTTTCATGTCCCCCTTCCTCCCTTCTCCTTCAACCTTCTCTCCCCCATCTCCCCCTTCCTCCCTTCTCCTTCAACCTTCTCTCCCCAACCTCCCCCTTCCTCCCTTCTCCTTCAACCTTCTCTCCCCCACCTCCCCCTTCTCCTTCAACCTTCTCTCCCCCACCTCCCCCTTCCTCCCTTCTCCTTCAACCTTCTCTCCCCCATCTCCCCCTTCCTCCCTTCTCCTTCAACCTTCTCTCCCCAACCTCCCCCTTCCTCCCTTCTCCTTCAACCTTCTCTCCCCAACCGCACCCTTCCTCCCTTCTCCTTCAACCTTCTCTCCCCCACCTTCCCCTTCCCCCCTTCTCCTTTAACCTTCTGTCCCCCATCTCCCCCTTCCCCCCTTCTCTCCCCCACTTCCCTTCTCCTTCAACCTTCTCTCCCCCACCTCCCCCTTCCTCCCTCAACCTTCTCTCCCCCACCTCCCCCTTCCTCCCTTCTCCTTCAACCTTCTCTCCCCCACCTCCCCCTTCTCCTTCAACCTTCTCTCCCCCACCTCCTCTTTCCTCCCTTCTCCTTCAACCTTTTCTCCCCCACCTCCTCCTTCCCCCCTTCTCCTTCAACCTTTTCTCCCCCACCTCCCTTCTCCTTCAACCTTCTCTCCCCCACCTCCTCCTCACCCAGTGAAGCCGCAGGTTGTGGTGGGCTACACCGATCTGCAGGAGATATTTGACCTGTCTCTGCTCCCCGGGGGTCGGATAGTCTCCAGCCCTGGTGGTCCCCCCCCGGCCCTCCAGCTCCTCCCCCAGCCTGCTCTCCTCACCGCCTGCCTGACGACCCTGCTGCTGCTCCTCTTCCTGTCCCTGGGGTAACGCCACACAGCTGGACCACACTGGAGAGATAATACCCTCCTCCACCCGTTACCTCGTCACTCTGCTTACGCACAGCTGCAAAGATGGGGGAGATACCGCACACCCTCCACGTTTTTCTCCTGCCGGGAGCTCATTTTGATTCGCTTTATTTTTTCCTGAACGAGGAAACCTTGCTGAGTTAAAATGGAGTCTGGAAATGAGATAGCTTGGGGTGCTCTCATACGATCCCTGTCGAGCTATTGTCATTAAGCTCATCTTTTTATTCATGTAATATGCAGAATAGAGATTGGTGTATGTGCATAGTTTCACCCCCCCCCCCACACACAGACACACAATACGTCCTAGGCAATAATGTTCAGTACATAAGGCACTGCTCATCATTTGAGCTGTATACCAACTCACTCGTCTCTCACTGTGTGTCCAGGATTCTGTACTGGAAGTCCGTTCAGAGATACCGGAGAGATGGACAACAAGTTCAGGATGATCAAGTTTCAAGACAGATGTATGTCCTGCATTAACACTATTAAAATCGAACCAGGGGGTTTATTAACCTGTGACTGAGCCGGGTGTACTTGTCTACTTCTACCACTAGAGGGCAGTACACACATTCAGAAGCCCAATTACAGTTTTTCTGAATTGCTTAAACACTAAACCCCAACCTCTTGTTCCAGCTGCTACGCTACAGCCTATGAAGGTTGATCTGCCATACATAACCTATTTATTCATGAGAAGGAATGATTAACAACAGTATAAATATGAATCATATCAGAGAAAGCTGGGCAAGGAGGAAACTGGAGTCTGATTCATTTTCTGTTTAACAGTTTTTTTCAAATGCTTACACACAAATTCCTTACTTTTCACACAATTTCTGAAAACTGTTGTGGTATTTATGCTGAAACACCAGAACCACACCTCAAATCTGCAAAACTATACGTAAATGTTTTTAAAACACAACACACAATTCTCCAAGTAACACACAAAATTCTAACAGGAAGCATCTTGATTTCCTTTTTCAAACACAACCAATCCAAGCTTTAGAATAGGCCTATAAATAGCCTAATTTTAGTCGATTTATAGTGGTGGGTAAAATTTGAACCTTTACTGTAGAAATGATAACTGGTATAACAATCTATTGTAATGTATACGTTCTAATGTACACATAATAGCTGTTTCAGCACAACACACGGTATACTGTACACAAACATACTTTAGCACCCATGCATCCATTGACTGCAGTGCACTGCATGATTGGTCACAGTCTGGTGTATAACTGTATCATGCTGTGCAACATTACAGTGACTGTAAGAAGACATTCTGACAATATTGTAGAAAATATTATATATATTACTGTTTGTTACAGTTCATGGCACACACACACACACCATTCCATAATCACCTTTTTCTAAATTAGCTTTGGTTTCTTTCTGTCCTACTACACTCTCTCTTTCGTTCTGTGTAATACTGTATTCACAACCACAAATGCTTACAGTAAAGAAATGTTTGGTTTCAATCTTGTTTTAGTGTTTACCATGAATTTGTTATTATCTCTGTCATTTACTTTCAATCTTGTACAGAAATGTACATATGAGCTCATGAAAGAAGAGCTGTAGGTTTTGAATAACTGTGTGTATATGATATATCAAAAAATGTAATATAATGGTAGAAGTGTTTGCAACATGAGCAAATGTTTGTTTTTGAGACGTGTGATATTTTGAATGCAGTGCTTCATTTTGCAAGAGAAGTGACGCATTTAGCATTTTGTGTGTGCAGTTCTTGGATTAGTGTGTTAAATTTTGAAAAAAGAGTACAAGTTAAATAAATGTGTGGAAGCATTTGAAAAAAACGTGTAGAAAGTGCTTTAAAGATGCTTTAAAGCAGAACTGAAAATGAGTTTTAAGTTCATCACGCCACAGAAGAATGTGTTGTTGACTACCCATCCAAATTTGAAATGGAAAAAAAACACCGACAAGTAGGCCTACCGTATTTTTTCGATAAACGATGCAGCGTTTATTAAATAATCCCAGCTAACACAGTTACGTTGCCCTTACGTTGCCGCAACGTAACTCGTTGAGCCAACATACGTTGCCGCAACGTCTTTGGCGACGTTGCGGGACCGTGTATCTGTGGGGCGCCAGTAGGTTGCCGCAGCGTCATCTTGTGACGTTGCCAGTCCGTAACCGCAACGTCGTGGCAACGTTATTTTCCGACGTTGCCAGTCCGTAACTGCAACCTCCTAGCAACGTAACTTTCTGACGTTGCCAGTCCGTAACTGCGACGTCGTCGCAACGTTATTTTCCGATGTTAGTCGGTAACCGCGACGTTGTCGCAACGTTGTTTTCCGACGATGCTAGTCCGTAACCGCGACCTCCTAGCAACGTTGTTTTGTGACGTTGCCCGTCCGTAACCGCGACCTCCAAACAATGTTGTTTTGTGACGTTGCCAGTCCGTAACCGCGACCTCCGAGCAACGTTGTTTTGTGACGTTGCCAGTCTGTAACCGCGACCTCCTAGCAACGTAATTTTGTGACATTGCTAGTACGTAACTGCGACGTTAATTACTAACCTATATTTCTCAATTCTATTGCTTATACTGGGGCGGTTCACAAGCGGACCTCATTTGCCCCAAATGCTACTTGTTCTTGTATAATAGGCTACATAGCCAACTTCAGGAAGACTATGTTTGTGTGGTGTGTAGCCTAACTCAAGCTAATCATAAACAAGGCAGCATTTCCATGTAAAATTCAGTCATTTTATTTCAAATTAAGTGCCAAACAGTGAATGAACATCTTCTGCCAGTCCCCGCTACAGGTCCTGTCTGTTGGCCCTGACAATGAAGCACAAAATAAGTTAGTGTCCTATCAACATAATTGCACGTATGAAAGGGGCTATACAAGTCATAAAAAAATCACATCTAGAACAATATACATCATCAAAAAAATATTATGGGATTTTAGTTTTTGGTCACATAGCCATGTGAAAGGTTGGATTGGGAAGCTGCAATCATCATTCATTCACCTGGCTTGTTTTGAATGGGCTGCCGGGGCGTGTTTGAGTGTCTACGCTGTGAGGAGCTCCACAGCCTTCTCTCCTAGTCCCGTCTTCCACTTCATCACAGCATCTGCAATTAGAAGTCATTAACTTATTGTTAGCACCAATTTGAACGTTGAACGCTGCGTATAAGCCATAGTTTACTGCATCTCAAAACACCTACCACTCTTTCGGAACTCCAGCACCTTAAGGCGCTCCTCAAGGTCTTGGAGTTCAGCCTGTGTTTGGGCCACCTGTAGGTCCATTACTGGCACCTCCTCAGCGTGTTTGCCCTGTAGTCGCCTGAATAGGAGAGCCTCTCGCTGGTTCTCCTCCAATGTCTCCATCTTCTGGAACATAACCTGTAATGTGTCTGTCAGTAAAGACAAGTAAAACAAGTTTACAAGAGTTAACATGATTGGCATACACTGTGGTTCTTCTATATTAGCTTTAACATTGATGTAAATAACACATGTTACCTTGAATGGTTGTATACAAAGCATTAGTAAGACAACATTTGTTGTTTTGACAAATATGTATCCCCCTGCCACGATCAGAACAACTTAAGTATGCCTTACAATGAGTTGCCAATGCTATTGAGAAGCTTTGAGGGGCTTATATTTGCACTTGCCTGGCTGCCAGCTGTTTTCCTTGACCCCATATGGGTTCTCTTCCACCAGACCAGAGTTGACACCTAGGGGTCTGGTGATGCAAAAGTTTTCAGTCATGCTTTTGCTTCAAAACATAGCCTTTAGGGTTGCCATGGTTCATACAATTATTGTCACTGTTAAAAACGGTCATTCATTACTTTACCATAATTTCCCAGGGACACAGTGCTAGGCCATGTGACGGTGGTAGGATACTGCAACATTGCCCATGGACCTAAAAATGACGTTACCAGCCGACCAAGGTACGACGTCACGGCAACGTTGCCCACGGACCTAAAAATGACGTTACCAGCCGACCAAGGTACGACGTCGCGGCAACGTTGTCCATGGGACCAAAAAATTATGTAACCAGCCGACCAAGGTATGACGTCGCGGCAACGTTGCCCACAGGTCTAAAAATAATGTAACCAGCCGACCAAGGTATGACATCGTGGCAACGTTGTCCATGGGACCAACTGGCAACATTCCCTTTATAACGTTGCTATGACGTTGCCACAACGTTGCCACAACGTTGCCAGAAGGTAACGTCGCTGGTTACCAACTGCGCACCTACTGGTAACGTTGCTGCAACGTCATATGTTAGCTGGGATGTTCATTTTTGGTGCGGCGTTTATTCGAGTGCGGTGTTTATTCGAGGGTGGCGTTTAATGAACAAGAGAGATTTTGTGAATTGTAACTACAGTGCAACCATAGATAACTTCATTGCTGGATTGTGACAAATTAATCATGCAGCTAAAACGCAGGTTTCGTTTACTACCGCTGACCACCTAGTGAATTGTTAGTCTGAGTACGGCAACTCTCTTTCTCATTGGCAATCAATTAGGTGTGCGTTGGTAGTGCTGCTGTCTCAAGTACAAGTGTTCTACGTTGTGTAGAAATTAGTGCTTTCAGTTAATCGCGTTATTAACGGCGTTAACCCAAACCCATTTTAATGGCGTCAATTTTTTATCGCAAGATTAACGTTCTTTTTGGCCTCGCAAACTTTGTTGCTTTTGCAACAACTACTGACGTTAGAAAAACTATAACACCACACCGGTGTAGTAGGCTTACGTTACGCTTTGAGTGGATGGCGAGCGCGAGATGCCAAAATGGATGCCAATAATATTCTGAATGGAAAGTTTACTTTTAAAAAGTTGCCAAATGGTTCAATTGACAAGACCAAAGTGATCTTTGTGTTCTGTCGTTGTGAACTGAGCTATAATCACAGCACGTCTGAAATACCACTTTATGGCCAAGCACACAGTTGATGCAAGTACTCCGCCCCCTCGTCAAAGCCAGGCGATTGCAATGTTGTTTAAAAAGAAAAAAAAAACAATTTGCACCAAGCAATCCGATCCACTTTTCCATGTTGCAAAGAGCATTAAAAGGAGAAAAACATAATGGGACAAAAATAAATCAAGGGACATTTAGAATAGATAAAAAATAGCGATTAATCGCTAGTTCACTATGACATTAATCGCAATTAAATATTTTAATCGTTTGACCGCCCTAGTAGAAATCTAAAGCAGCCGAAACGTAAATACACTTTAGCATTCAAACAGAAAGCTGTGCAGAAAGTTATGTACATGTGTAATAAATACTGGGGTTGAATTAAACAAATTAAATAACCGTTTGGTGTGGAATTTATTAGAAGGCAGCATTTATTACACATTATTCATTTTTGGTGCGGCGATTATTCAAGGGCATCCATTTATTCGAAGAAATAATGTATGTTAAATTAGGCTTTGAAATTTTGAGAAAATCTGCATTCCTGTGGAAGTACAAAGAGCAGTGCACAGCTAAACTGGTGTCTTTGATCTCAATTTGGTGGCGTGACAAAGGTACAGACCAGAGCCAAAAAAGGTGGAGCCACTGAGTTGATGTCAATATATCGATGTGTTCAAGTCTGTTTCACCCCTCCTGGAAAAACAACCCCTACACACTGACATTGTAACTCTGGGAGCGTTTCCTGCAGTGGCCCTACCACACCCAGTAGAGCAGTGGTTCTCAACCCTGGGCCTCAGGGACCCCCTGTCCTGCATGTTTTAGATGTTTCCCTGCTCCGACACACCTGATTCAAATGCATGTTCGTTACCAGGCTTCTACAGAGCAAGATAACGACCCCTTCATTTGAATCAGGTGTGTCGGAGCAGGGAAACATCTAAAACAAGCAGGACAGGGGGTCCCTGAGGACCAGGGTTGAGAACCACTGCAGTAGAGGATGACCATGAAGACGCTGCCTTCACCAGGCCAATCAGCTGGATGCAGCACAGGACCCAGAGGATATCCCACAAAGTACCCGTCCAGAATAACTGGATGATGGTCGCCGTGACGTAGAAGGGGAAGACGCCAGAGATGATGACCTCGTAGGTCATCCAGAGGTGGTGCTTGTGCCACCACATGGCATTGTAGAGCCATTCCCGAAAGTAAGACTTGGTCCAGCATGTCTGCTGGCTGAGCCAGCGTAAGAACTGAGCAGGAGTCTCCGTGTAGCACTTGGAGCGTGCGGTGTACCTGACAGGAGGAGGCGTGGAGAGATAATCAATGAGCATCAAAATAGTAAACGAGCACAGCGTGATATGCGCTTTCTTTCTGTTTTTCAGCCCTGCAATTTCTCGCAAATGGGTATAATTGGCCAAAGTGGATTCAGGGAAATTGACTGTGAGTTCAATTTAAAAGACAGATGATGAAAATAACAGCCTCTCTTGGAAGTCGCTTTGGATAAAAGCGTCTGTTAAATGAATAAATGTAAATGTAAAATGAACAATGAGGGTGAGCTACATGACGCGCAGCTTGTCATGGCAGTACTCAGCTTGTCATGGCAGTACTCAGCTTGTCATGGCAGTACTCAGTTGCGTAGCCCATACTGAGAATTTGGTTGCTGAGGTGCCTGTCATCCCCGAATGTGCAGTGAGTTCTCAGGAACATTAAGTTGTACCAGGACTCTAGAAACTGCTGGATAAGGTAATTTCTGTACAGACCTGAGGTAAACAAATAGGAAAAACAGCATGAAGGATCATTGGGAATCTGTTTATCTATGACCTGACTCACTTTTATCCACTTTTGATCCAGACCGGCCCACCAGAACCGGTCCCCGTGTACGCCACCACAGCTGCCCTACTAATGCATGCACATTCTGTGTTTGTTGTGATGCTAGTTAGGGAGTTCAAGACTTAATGCGAGCGCACACAGAGCGCTCGAGCAAAATGTTTTGGCCTTTATATGAGCGCAAAATAGTTTTTTGAGCTTTATGTAAAATAAACATAGACGTTTTTCCATTGGTAAAACCTTGTCTAGTGAAGGTGATGCTTTTTTTAATGTGAATTTTTCAGCCCCACCCTTCCGTTTCTTAGCCTGGTTTTCCATCGTTTTATTGTCCCTACTAGCTAGGTTTCTATCTGTCAGTGTCTCTGTCGTGTGTAAGCGAGACAAAGGGGGCAGGGCTAAGGGCTGCATCGACATTCATTTGGAATAAACCAACCGGCCTGGGGGAAAGGTAGCCTGGCTGCCTGCCCAACTTCTCCCCGCCCACAAAAGAATTTGGTCGGGAAGTTGGGACTGGAGGGTCTCGTATTGGCAGAGCCTGTTTAAAGAGAGCCTTGCCACTCCCTATTAAGCCCCATTGTACCGAATTTGGTTGCAGTTCCACCAGAGTTCCACTGGGAGTGATCGCGAGCGAGTGCATGTTGAATGAGAGTCTATGGAGCTAAACGGCAAAATTTGTCTCTTTTGCCTGATTGTCGTTGAGAAAACTCCGATTTGATTGTAGTTTTTGTATGCTCAACATGGATTATAGGTCGAAAGTTGAATGAACGAGTACTTATGTCCTTTTGATTTCTTACAGGGTGAGTCGTTGTTGCCTATAACACGCTAGCATTCTGCTAGTGAATGCTGATTGGTTAGTGAAGGACTGATACGACCAGAGCTCTTGCTTGATGGCATCCGAAGCGGAATCAGAATGTCAGAGCATTAGCAACATTAGCAACAACATTAGCAAGCCAAAACTCTTTCTAGCATGTGTATTGACAGGAAGAGCCTAACCTGTCAGCTGTGTTGTCGATGCCCTGAAAGAAAAAAGTAAGTGACCAGAGCTTGCCGTAAAGCAGTGGCTCTGGTCATACGATGTGTATGACGTCAATAACATTTTCAAAAGCTTTTTAGAACAGAAAGGCGACTTTTAAAAAATCGAACAGCCAGCAGTGTGTATTTTTTTTGCCTCCCCTTTCGAATTCAGAATTCAAATTACTAGACAAAAAATTATATCCTGAGAAAAGTGGATTTTGAGGGGTACAGCTCCACAAACCTCCATTCATTCTGCACTCGCTCGTTAGCGCCCTCACATGGAACTTCAGCCAGTTCAGAACCCGGAAGTTTCCAGAGAGTGGCAGTTCTGTCTATATTAGACATTCTCTGGTATTGGGAACAACTACATAAAACCAGGATCTGGGGTGGACCAATGAAATTGCCAGGGCAGGCTTTATACAATGATGGACAGATGATCAACAGTAACGTAATCAACAACGTCACGAAAGAGCCCTTGGGTTGAATTTGTTTTCAACAATCAACATATTACGTTGCTCTGATTGGTTGTAGGTCTATCCAATTGAGCGAAGAGGCATTTGTTTTACGAGGTCTGTTGAAACACGCCCCATAGTCTCAGCCCAATGAGAGTGTTCAGACAAATGTTGTATTTCACTCCATTCTACACCAAAAACGTCAGGTCTGCCTAATGTAGATACGAGCCTGCTGAAGATAGCCAGCATCTCGGATTTCTTTAACCGAGCCTGTTTCATTCGACAGAGAAAGCGACCTCCGTTAGCCAGGCTGAGATTTGCCCGATCAGGCTATTTAAGGGTATCGGGGTATGGTAGTTGTTCTTCCACACAAAGCAGCCAGGGTCCTGGTCCTGGTCGGCAAACACCTCCCGGAACATCCAGCACGGCTGCACCATGATAACCAGCAGCAGCTCCGGGGGGTAACTGAGACCCCGAATGGAGTGGAGGCACTCCCGGAGGTAGGTCCTCCTGGTAGGCGGAGATGGTGAGGCCGACGGTCTTGGTGAAGATGCAGGCCGCCTTGCGCCGGTGCTCCACGTAGGCAAAGACGCTCTGGAGCAGCACATGAAGCCCCAACAGCAGGCCGTAGAAGCCGAAGGAGATGATGTCGTACTGGGACGACACCAGCTGGAAACCCTGAACGTAGGCCCACACCATCACCCCGAGGACACAGAGGGCGAAGAGGAAGGTGAAGAAGGCACGGACTAAGCCCGCTCTCTTCAGCAGTGGTTTCAGTTCCATTCTGTTTCCTTTGTCTGTTATAAACTGTATAAGAATATAACATTACCTTGTCTTTCTTGATGGCCTGTAAGAGTTTTGTAAGAGGGTGATTATAATTGTCATTTGATTGTATTCTATAATGGAGATGTGTCTATGCATAAAATACCTAATGCGTTATGTGCATAATGTGCATAAACACAAGGACAAAGACAACAACAATGCATTCAATTACAAATTCCACAATTATTCAAGCTTTTGAAAACCTGTAGCCTAATAATAACCTTATAATACAATATTAATATTAATAATACAGTCCCAAACACATTATTACCAGCAATCACAGTGATGATAGTTGTCTAAAGAATGGCTTGTCTTGTTTTCAATTAAGTCATGAAACATTTGTCAACTTTGGTACAAATCAGGCTAGAGCAGTTCAGAAAAACATTGCATCAAACCATGTTATTATTTAATCAATCTTTAAAAGATAGCAAGTTTGCTTGGTTTACTTTATGACGTCGGTTTGATGAGTATTTATGAATTTATCTTCGACTAATGAGACAATGATTTCACTAAGTGTTGAGTAAATAACCGTGTGGGTATGTGTAATTACCTTTTATGCATCCAATGTTCCTTCGTCCCTGAATTTTTCGAGGCTTCCCCTTTTTGTAACTCCCTCTTTGGTCTGGCAACTTGTGTGAGGATCATTGCTTTATAAACTTGACGACACTTGAGAATTACAGTGAAGCCCATAGTAAATCGTCAGAGCAATTACACGTCGGTGAGTAAGCACATGTTGCGTCAAGGGTACGTTGTAGGAGTCCCGTAGCCTGTATCCTTGACAATTCAATAATCACAGAGGACATTCAGCTGAATTTTGTGAAAAAATTTTTTTACACAATGTCTTTAGATTCGGCAATCTTTAATAGGCCTAGAGGTCACCGATCTTTTGATTCCTTGATCACCCTCAATCGTTTTACATATTTTTCTTATTTAACATCAATGAGAGACGATATTTCAAGCAATAGTTTGCGTTCACATAGCTTGATTAGGCCAACAGATTTGTGACGCTGGAGGTCAATTAACGCACACTCATCCTGGTAAGATAGCTGTCACATCCACGTGCAAACATTTGCCTTCGAGCAGACACGCTCAGTATCTTTTGATGAGCTGAGTATCAGTGTAATCGTGGATGTTCAAGTCGTTTGCTGCCCTGTAGTGGCGAGGAATAACAGCATACGCGCAACAACAAATATTACCGACCATTACGAATTCTTAATGACGTGTTTTAGTTGACAAATGTAATCAGACATCATCAAGAATATAATTGAGTTTACATATAAATATAATCGTTCAAAATACCTGAATTAAAAATAAAGCTATAACGTAAACAACATCTTTTTTAGAGACCCTATGTATTGACAGGTTTAAAACTCATCAGTGTCATTGAATGCTCACTTCATGTCACAGTAGCATAACACAACAACCTTCTCTGGTTCAAGCATCACTGGGAGGCAGCATTTGTAAACCCAACCCATGCGCTTAGCCTGAGTAGCATGGCTGACCCAAGAAGCTGTTTGGTTTTATTTATAAAATCATTACAAGGATTCAGTTGGCCCTGATAGCCTTTCTGTCCTTTGACTGTCCACTGGTTCGGGTCCACAGCCCATAGCCACAGTTTTGGACAAGCCCCATTCCCCGGGTCCTGGTGACCCAAATAGCAGTCACCAGCCCGCAGGTTCAACAGAGCCTTGGGCTGGTCTACATGATGTCATTGTGAAGGGTGTGGTCATTGATGTATTAAGGACGGTGGCTTGGCTGCCCTGCTTGAACAAGTTGGGAATAAGGCACTCTTCTGTTCCGTCAGTAAGATCTTCAATTAAGTTTGAGTTGGGCCTTATCTTCAAGGCTTTTTCAACTGTTGCTAAAGTCTTTGCATGGTGCATAAACCCTATTTGACAGTTTGTTTTCTGTAATTCTGTAGATAGTTTTGTAACCAGCAGGGGGAGTCAGAGATACACGTGAGATGACCACATTCTGCATCATTCAGTGTGCTTTATTGTTAAATCACCCATAGGTCTTCTCCCTAACCACAGTTTTGAATGATCCCCATTTCCCTGGTCCTGGTGACCTAAATAGCAGTCATGGGAAGGAGATGAAGCGCAGACACAAAGTGAGAGAGAACTGGTTGGGGGGGGGGGGGGGGGGGTTGATTGATAGCTGTCCTTAATTTGATGAATACAGCTGACTGTAAAAATTATGAACTCCTTCAGTTTCTGGGTGATGATGGTGTATGTAATCGACAGGAGTCCTTGCCTCCCTCCTTTCACACCCTTTGAAGGGTGTGACAACAAACACAAATGTGAAATCAAACAGTGATTAAATTAAATTACAGATAATGACTTACTTTTTCACAATTGCTAAAACACTAAACCTTTTAAAAATGTTTGCCTTCCACCATACAGTCCTTTTCTCAACCCAATTTAAGAATTTTTCTCTGCATGGCGGGGGAAGGTTTACCAAGGTACATTTCCTAAAGCGATGGAATTGGCCTGTGGTGACATAGGTGTGGAGTGTTTTCACGGCTGGATCCAGCACACCAGAGGGTTTTTAACCTGTTTTTTCTTTGTTCTTTGTTGACAGTACTAAGTTGTGATGGTTGTAATATTTTAAAATCAAATTTACAGTATTTGTATATCCCTTTTTACAAGCAATGTCACAGACGTCTTCACATACACCCATAGAACTGCCCCTCGCCAACCTCAAGCTTCAAGGAAGACAAGGAAAAAACTCACTTGAGGATTTTTTTTTTTTAAGAAACCTTGGGATGAGAAATGCAGTGAGGGATCCCCTCCTCCAGAGACGGTTGGCAAAAGAGAGGTGCAAAACACAGGCTAGACATGGTCATACATCAGGATAGTGTCAATGGGTGTTGAAACACCAAAATCCAGTGTTTCGAAATCCAAAATCCATTTTCTTTATTGCTACAGTAAATGAATTTACTTACATGTAACTACATGCCCTGCATGCTGTGTTTTTTTTGTCTAATGATTGCTCCGTAGTGTATATATATTGATTGGTTGTGTTTACGTAATTGTACAGCCTACACAGTCGGATGTTGTGCTAACTGTGTTACAGTTTTTCTCAATTGCTAAAACACTAAAACCCATCGGCTGAACAAAGTTCAGTTGCCTGAACTCATGCAGCTAATTGTGCCTGTCTGTTGTCAATACCTTAAACCATTTCACATGGTAAAATTTGCAGATCTCACTTGGAATTTTCAGCAAAACTCTAAATCCATTCTTATTTTTAAAACATATTCTGCACTCCAGTGCACATATCATCCACACTGGTAAACACATATGGCAACAATCAAATACAAATAAAGAAAACATGTCATTGACTAAACACAACCACTCAAAATTGATTTCACTTGTTTCAAATGATCTGACACAACCAATATAAGCCAGTTCAGAGAGCAAACAGGTTGTTGAAGGTGGGAAAATATTGCTTGTGATGTCGACAAAGTCGACATCCAAAGACACCCAAAGACAAGAAGAAGCACATAGATCACATGTTTTCTCCTTAGATTTGTGTCCCTTTTACTGTAGTATTGTATACTGTAGTACAGTGCATTGTAGGCTGTATACTGTACAATGACCAATTGGCCCTGAACATTGTGCTTTCCATTTGTTACAGTAACTGTACTGACTGCTCAATAGATTTAGCTTAGTTGCAGGTTCATATCAACAAAGAACAAGAGTGAGTTGTGAGTAGTGAGATGCAGGGTACAGTTATAGGGGTACAAGGAGGTTTTGTAAATAGTCCTTGAAGATGAGGTTTTGTGTATACAGTTTTGAGAAAGTGGGTGACTGTTTCAAGAAATTTGTTTTAGCAATTGTGAAAAACTGTAAGAGTTCAGGAAACTTGTTAAAAGTATTGAAAAAACTGTCATAGCGATTGTAAAAAACTGTAAATGCATGACGTGTCGCATTCTCTTACATAGTTTTCCACAAGCTCTTGCATGAAAGGGTGCTATCAGTCTGTTTCGACATTTTTTATGGTTCTTCTCCTACTTTCATGAGCAGGTCCATGTGCTTGTGCCATCAGTATTGCCACTAATTTTGCTGGTGCCACTAGTCTTCCGTCATGTGCCCTCCGTAGGCCATCTTTTTCTGTAGCTCCTTTGTGTATCCACAGGCTCTGTTCGTACACTCCTGCTTCCTTCTGTTTCTTCACAAGGTTCTGAGTGGTCAAGGATGGCCTGATTGATTTGGCCAGACACATCCTTTGCTTCTTGTAACCTCCTGCCAGCTTGGCTGTTCTGTCTGCCTCTGTCTTGGCTGCTCTGTCTGCCTCTGTCTTGGCTGCTCTGTCTGCCTCTGTCTTGGCTGCTCTGTCTGCCTCTGTCTTGGCTGCTCTGTCTGCCTCTGTCTTGGCTGCTCTGTCTGCCTCTGTCTTGGCTGCTCTGTCTGCCTCTGTCTTGGCTGCTCTGTCTGCCTCTGTCTTGGCTGCTCTGTCTGCCGCATCATTTCCTTGTGCTACATGGGAGTCGCCTTTTTGGTGCCCTTGACATTTTATGATGGCTACCTTTGTGGGCAGCAGTACTGCCTCTAGATATCTTTTTAGAGCTGTGGAATGTCTGACAGATGTTCCGTTAGTCGTAGAATCCTCTCTTTATCCATTGTGGCCCATCTACATGTACTGCTCCATGTGCGTGGGCTGAATCAGTGTTCAGTGAACGATGTTCACTGCTTTTCCTTTGCTGAGTTCCAATGCTCTAGTGAGTGCTTGGATTTCTGCTAGCTGTGCCGAGGCCAGTTGAGAGATGATTTCTGCTTCCCAGGTGGTGTGGTCGTTCCATTTGTCGAATCCTTCCTGCTGTGGTATGTATATTCCCCCACTTGGTTTACCTCTTCCCCCTCCTCTCTTGTGTAGCCAAATCTTCCTCTTGGTTTATTGTTGTAGCCGTTACTGTTGTATCTGTACCATTTGTATCTCTTGTAATATTTGTATTTTATATTGTAAATTACAGCAACTTATGTTTTTTTTATTGTATATTTTATTTGAATTCTATTCCCATTAATATTGCTAGTTTATGTACCCTTAGTATAGTTAGACCACATATTTAAAGTTAAGATTCCTGTATGTTTATTGTACGCACTTTCCTGCCAAAGCAAATTCCTTGTCTGTGCAAACTTTCATGGCGAATAAACCCCTTTCTGATTCAGATTCTTCCCGTAGCCCTGTATTGTTTTTTTTTGTACGTCTGCCTTCCCACCAATCAATGTAAAAGTTACCTGCCCTCAATTCAACATGAGACAGACTCCACACTCCTATTGGTTCTCCCCCTGAGTACATACAGGCATGCACTCACTAAGCACTCCGTCCCTGTTATCTCTCTGTCACTCTCTCCCTCTTCAGTACAAGAAAACTCAAGGTCACTTCTGACTTGAGCCTGTCTTTACACAATTTCACTAGTCAGCCACTATTCATATTATTCATGTAATATGCAGAATAGAAATTGATATATATGCATAGGTTTCCCCCCCACACACACACACAATATGTCCTGGGCAATAATGTTCATGTAATTATGTACAGATGGCACTGCTCATCATTTGAGCTGTACACATTTACATTTATTCATCTAGCAGACGCTTTTATCCAAAGCGACTTCCAAGAGAGAGCTTAACAAAGTGCATAGGCCACTGATAATAACAACAAGATAGCCCCAAAGCATTGTGGGTAGCCAAAACAAGAATCACACATTGTGAACAACCAAAAATAAGTGCCAAAGGGAACAACCATAAGAGCGTGTAGTTAAGCAAGTTACAATTAAACAACATGAATCTCTAAGTTCAAGTGTACCTGTAGAAAAGCAAGCAACAGTAAAATAAAAATAAGATGACCTAAAAAACAATATTTTGCAGTTTAAATCAGTTACCACTAACCAACAAGAGCAACAAGTCTCTAAGCAAGAGTCATTGTGATCCTTGAGGAAACATTGGGCATTGGGTTCAGCAAACCATTCCTAAGTACAGTTGTACTCCCGGAACAAGTGCGTCTTGAGCCTTCTCTTGAAGGTGGAGTCTGTGTCTCTGATGGAGGTGGGGAGTTGATTCCACCATTGGGGGGCCAGGCAGGAGAAGACCTTGTGTTGGGACCGGGTGGTCTTGAGCGGTGGGACCACCAGGCGGTTGTCTGAAGAAGACCGTAGGTGGTGGGTGGGGGTGTAAGGCTGCAGGAGAGACTTGATGTAGTCGGGTGCAGTCCCGTTCACTGCTCGGAGGGTCAGTATCAGAGTCTTGAATCTGATGCGGGCCGTGATGGGTAGCCAGTGGAGGGAGATGTGGAGCGGGGTAACGTGGGAGCGTCTGGGTAGATTGTAGACCAGGCAGGCCGCTGCTTTATGAATCCTCTGAAGAGGGCGGGTTGCGCATGCTGGGAGAACGGAGAGTAGCGAGTTGCAGTAGTCCAACTTGGAGAGGACAAGTGCTTCGAGTTGGTGTACACCAACTCGTCTCTCACTGTGTGTCCAGGATTTTGTACTAGAAGTCCGCTCAGAGATACTGGAGAGATCAGGAAGATCAAGTTTCAAGACAGATGTATGTCCTGCATTAACACTATTAAAATAGAACCTGTGGGTTTATCAACCTTTGACAGAGCCAGGTGTAGTTGTCTACTTCTACCACCAGAGGGCGGTAGACTCATTCTGAAGCCCAATTTCAGTTTTTCAGAATTACTAAACCCCATTCTATAATGAAATGTTCAGTGGCCTAAACCCATTTGTCAAATCAGACACTCTTTTGGCAGAACTCTAAACACATTTTCATTCACTCAAAACATTTTGCACTGTGATGCACTTGTACTGCAAAACTGTAAACACTTATTTGGTTTTCACATTGTATGCTTCATGTTTTGGCTGCTCGCAATGTTTGGGACTATCTCATTGTTATGATCAGTGACCTATGCACTTTTGTAAAGCTCTCTCTTGGAAGTCGCTTTGGATAAAAGCGTCTGCTAAATGCATAAATGTAAATGTAAACACAGGCAGCAAACAGTAAACACGACTACAACACAGTTGTCATCTGTAAAACACCATGACTCTAAATTGTTCACACTTGTTTCTAATAGTGGTTTGGGACAATGTCAGCTTTCACTCTGGTGTCCGTATATGAGAATGGTTCAACATCAACCATCAATTTTTACTGTAAATGTTTGCCTAAATTGCCTTCCACCATACAGCCCTTTTCTCAACCCAATAGAATAATTTTTCTCTGAGTGGCGGTGGAAGGTCTATGACCAAAACCCATATACAGTACCATGGTAAATCTCCTACAGGAATTGCCCTGTTGTCAAGCCTAGATCAAGCACATCAGAGAGTTTTTACCCCGTTTTTTCTTTGTTCTTTGTTGACAGTGTTACTGTAAGTTGTGATGCTTACTGCAATATTTTCTTTATTGATAAATGCATTTACGGTGTAAACATAAACAGATTTTTCTTTACATGTAACTACATGCCCTGGATGCTGTGTTCTCCGAGTCAGAGGTTTTGGAAATGTAGTTTGAAGATTTGGTTTTGTGCTGACAGTTTTAAGGAAATGGGTGACCGTTTCAAGCAATGTGTTTTATCAATTGTTAAAAACAATAATGCAGCCTGTTTCATTCAAGGTACTTGAATGTAATACTTTGGCTTATCATTTTTGGTTGACAGTTTTTTGACTTGATAGTTTATGGCCTCAAAGGATGTGGTCATAATCAGTGACCACATGAAGCCTGAGAAAACCAGCACTCTTTGTAACACACTGAGCACATTCTGCTTCACACACACAAACACACACAGGACTCAACCACTCTAAATAAGTCATGGACACACTTAAAGTGCAAACTACTGTGCAATATTTTTATTGATTTAATTATTTATTTATATTTGGTCTCCATATGCAACTGGTGTCATCTTTTTTAATATATTTTTTATAATATCTCGTACTTACTTAAAAAATGGTATGTATACCTATGTCCACTTTGCTTCTGTAATACCCGAATTTCCCCATTGTAGGACGAATAAAGGTTTATCTTATTTTAACACCAAAAATATGTATTTGAGAATAGTATAGATTCAGCGTAGCATTGATTGAGGATTATTCTATGTAACATTCCTTCTAAACCTATCCATGCCCTTATATGTACACCTACAGTATCGCTGACTATACTGAGTTGAACTTACTCTTTTAAGTTCATAGGATAACACAAGATATGTTGAGATTACTATGGGAAAAGATAAACTTCCAATTGCTTACAAGTGATGTTTACCATGGTTATTTTCAATGAACCGTACTCTATTCATAACTTGACTTCCATTGAAAACAAGTTTGGTGATTTGTAATGCGTCTGCCTGGGTTGGGGTCTGCTTGGTTTGTGAGTGGACCAGGGTGGAGAGAGTGTTCTGAGGACAGGCAAAGGGTTATAAAGCCTGTGTATCGTGTCTAAATATATTCAGACATGACTCATCATCTAAAACAGCCATTTTATGGGCTCAACATTTGTATTTTTTTACCCAATGGTTTATTTAGTTGCCAAGGCAACTGATGAAGCATGAGGAGGGCTCCTAGCAGGAAGTGTTTTTGGAAAACAGAATGAAAGTTTCCACTATGAGACATTGTAGTGGGTGCTAAACCTAACATGGGAGAGGGACACTCATAGGAATTGCCTTCAGTGTGTATACATACCTAACACTATTTGTGTAATCTGTATTGCTCAACTAACATGAAATTAAGTAATTAATCAAAGTGGTGATTCAAAATGTTTATTTAATTTGATCGTTTTTGCAATACCACAGTAAAAATACAGTAATACAATAATTTAATTACTATAATAGGCATAATAGCTTGATGAAAGAAGTGAGCACTTTCACCATCTTGTCAAAGGATTTTTCTTTCATTCGTTAGTTTTTTTGGCCTATCTTCATTTGATTTATTAGCCCATCTTCTGCTTATGACACGGTCACTATCTTTCCTATTGAGTCTTTAAAGGACTGACACTGTTGTTGAGCTCAACCTCACTATGATTTGATTTTTAATTTGAACCTTACTATGATATCCTCAGATGGATTAGATTGGATTCTTGGAAAGTATGCCTACATGGGCTTCAGGTATGTTTTGCTGTCTGGGTATGTAAGCACAGCCATGACTGTGTTGAGTCCCTCAGTCTTAGAAGAGGAGTCTGCATAACCCCTATAGAAACCAACGACTCAAATATGAAGTCCTTTTCCACTTCCAGTAAGTTTTTTGCAGCCCAACCATTATGAGCAAACTGGCAGCCTAGCCCAGTAAACACGGTGGGGTTACGTACTGAGTCTGTCAGCCTGTCAGCTCTAGGCGTTGGGTTATAGTGTGCCAAAAATAACTGCTCTCAAAACCGGTGATCTAACAGGATATTCCATCCACCACGTCGAGGTCCTCTCAGTTCTTGGAGGGAGAGGCCTGGGGAATAAGTAACACCCAGCGGTGTTACAGTGTATTGTTTCTATGGCAATTGTTTTGATTTCTGTTATTCTACTGCTTGTATTCTGTGGTGTTTCTCTTCACACATTTGTACGAGACATGACCACATATTTGTTGATCTTGACAAAATGTTTACCACAGACTTATCTGAACGCTTGCTTACTTCTCATGCGATTATGGCGTAGTTGCAGCTGTAATGACGTGTATCAAAGTGGTGACCGCGTATTGCATTTTGAAAGGCCTCCAAACCACTTTACAGTAATTGGATAAATCAACCGTTCAACAAATCAGACTGGCTGAAATCAAAGGTTGAGATGGAATCGAGTCTACAACCAAAAGGGGAAATTAAAAGAATAATTTACAGCTTGAGCCCAGCTGGACCCTGGCCGTGAGGCCTGGCTATTGGCTGGACCCTGGCCATGAGGCCTGGCTATTGGCTAGACCCTGGTTGTGAGGCCTGGCTATTGGCTGGACCCTGGCAGTGAGGCCTGGCTATTGGCTGGACCCTGGCTGTGAGGCCTGGCTATTGGTTGGACCCTGGCTATTGGCTATTGATTTGTGTCCTGCTCTTGTTCCAGCTGCTACGCTACAGCCTCTGAAGGTTGATCTGCTATACATAGCCTATTTAGCCTAACTATCAATCAATCCTGTGTCAGCGTCCAAAGGTCCAAGTTATGGTCAAAGAGAAATTCATAGTTTGAAAGAAGAGTTAGTGAAAAGGCTATCTTATCAATTAATGTCATTATTAGACAAATTATTAACAACAGCTAGACTGTAATTTCAGAGACCTAATTTTTCACTTACGTGAGTGATAAAGAGGCAAATGTTTGAGAGAAGGGAACATGAGGAGAGGGTAGACAGAGGCAATAATAGGGCAAAGCAGACAGGAGAGGATTAAGGGAGGAGTACCGTATTTTTCGGGAAAAAAGCCACGGCTTGTACCCCAGAAAAGCAAAAATAACAAAAACCTTTTATTATCACTTGTAAACAAAACTCATTCATGTCTCATTATACTAAACCTAGCAGTCACGTGAAAGTGAATGAGGTGAACTGTGTCCCATTTGGGGTATCACTGCTGGATTATGTTGAGCCCCAAAAAAAGAAGCACCATAGAAGTAACCATAGGCTATAGACATTGTATAACCGGGGGAGAGTTTTCTCATTGCACGTTTACATGACAATCTTTTTTGAATTTGTCAAAAGAATGTCAGATTCCTATTTAGACAAATCCAGTTGATCATAGGCTGTTCTGTGTGTGTCTGAAGAGTGAAAAATAACATTATTCCATCACATTCCTTTTCTCTCTTCCTGTAAAATAGATTTTCACGAGAAGAGGTTGCTCGGAGGTGAAGGAAATCCTTTCCTCAGATGAATGATCTGCACGCAGCTTTCTGTTTAGTCACAGTAGAATACTTCCTCATTGTTAATGGGAGCAGCATGTCTCCCATGTGTTGGCAGCCGGCTGAGAAGACTCCTCCCTGCGCTGACGCAGGCCAGCGAAGGCCAGACAGGGTGGGGGAGCCCGCCAGCCTCATGGAAAACAGCCATGAGGGGAAGTGATGTCTGGCTTTGTCATAGACCTTCGTGGTGGTACGACTCCCCCTTGCCTCCCTCTACTCACACACACATCCTACTGAATGCCCTTGTTCACTCCCTCACCCAAGATTCACACCAGGCATGTTTTTATGCGATAAATGACGATAAGCTGTGGTGAAACTCTCCTATAGACTCCAATGCTTTCCGATGAAGATGGAAGCTTTAAGGTGGTTTAAGATGAAACGTAGAAAATCTTTCACAAAAGAGAAATACAAACAGAATAACCTCTTACAAACCTTGAAACGAAGATAGCCTCATTTTGTTATTAATTCCTCAAATTAACATGCTGTAGTTTTATCTATTGATTAAGATTTAATTACATTTAACTAAACTGAATAGGAATGTTCTTATTTATTGAAACAAAAATTGTATCAAAAACAAGCACTCCAAACCACTTTACATGAATGGGCATTCGTTCTAGAATTAAGATCTGCGGAAATCAAAGATGGGTTGGAGTGGGATCTACAACCAAAAGCCATGCAACAACTGGTGAATGACTCTATAATGACTAGATTTCATGCAGTGTCACAGTCAAGCAAAATACACATCACCACATCGGTCTCTCAGTCACAGAGAGAGAGAGCGTGGCTGTGGTTTAGATGTTGGTGTGGGTTCAGCAGCATTCATTCTCAGCCCTGTCTCATGAGCCACAGTGACGCTGACCTCCTGGACATCCCCGTCATGAATGTGTGAGAAACTATCCCACTTGGACCGTCTGGAGTTTTTAAAAAACACAGCACCAGTAAATTGCCTGATATTGATCCAAGTTTTGTTCTCTGGTGCTGGCTGTCAGCAAACAAAGAACAGTCTCTGGTTCAGTATAATCTGGGATTGGGCCTGGGGTTAGGATTAGGATTTAGAATCCAGTCTCTAGGAGATGAGTAGTACCACCTCGGCATGACTCTGAAATTAGTAAAACTTTATTTAAAAAGGTATGTTATCCATATTCTACTGAACCTGGAAGTTTATCGCTAGGACCTTACACAATATTTCAACACCATTGCGGTCATACTGTCCTAATCATTACTGATTATTATTATTATTTTTGAAACATGCCAAGTTCATTCTTGTCAGAAAAGACAAGTGAGTAAAGAGTCTGTTTTGGAACTCATTGCATTTTAGGGTGGTGTCAGTCTCCCAGTTCATGTATAATTGATTGTATTTTGAAGTTTTCCTTCTCTTTAAAAAGATTCCAACCGACATCACACCCACTGAGCTGTCATAAAAACATGTGTATGAAGAATAAAACAAACACATGGCAACCAACACAGTCCCTCCCTTCATCGGTTAGATTGTGTATGAAAAGCCAGACAAACTGTTGAGTGGCTGTTGGTATGTTGATCTATATTCTTCCATTGCCACAACTCACACAATGTCACACAACCCTTTTCAGCTCAATCAAGATAAAACAGAGGTATTGGTCTTCGGTGAAAAGGATGATAGAGAGAGACTATATGCACGTTTAACAACATTGGCACTTACGTAACACCAAGCGCCAGGCTTGAAACCTAGGTGTCTTATCGCTAAGTTGCAACCTTTTCTCTCTCTCAGGCTGATACTGAAAGACTGATGCATGCCTTTATCACAAGCGAGCTGGGCTACTGTCCCCGCCTTTGGAATACTCACCAGAGAACCTAAGAAAGGCTAAAACCGTAGAAACCTTTCAGCAAGATCTGTGTTGTAGCCCCCCAAAAAACGGCATGGATAGGGACGTCGTAGTCTGCAGCGTCTCTTCACCATTCTCCTGAGCGGGATTTAAAAGCCAGCAGTACAGATAGATACTTCATAGTCTGTACTGTCCCTTGATCAAATCAAATCAAACAATCATTTTTACAAGCAATGACACAGAGTGTCATTTTACTTCAACATTTGAAGTTGAAGTAAAAATTGCTGGTTGATGTTGAACTATTCTCGTATACGGACACTACGGTGAAAGCTGACATTATCCCAAACCATCATTAGAAACAAGTGTGATCAATTTTGAGTCCTTGTGTTTTACGGATGCCAACTGTGTTGTAGTTGTGTTTGTTGTTTGCAGCCTGTGTTTACCATTTTGCACAAGTGTATCACAGTGAAAAAAGAAATTGTGAATGAGAATGTATTTAGAGTTTTGCCAAAAGAGTATCTGATTTCACAAATTGGTTGACATCACTGAACATTTGATTCAGAGAATGGGGTTTAGTGTTTACAACTGGCCTATTTATTTGCCTGACAGATTTGGCGGGTATATTGAGGACCTCTTGAATTCACAGATTTTGGTTCAGTCAGGAGACTCAGGTGAGGTAGTATTTGAGCATGATTTGTTCAGTGTTCAGACAAATAATCGTGGCTGAATGGTTCTGCTTCTTGACAGCACTCTGCCTAAGACATGTAACTTGACAACTCGTCTCAACCTCAGTAACAGAGAGCTTGGATGTACACAATTCCTCCCTGATAGATTGAGCTAACACAGTGCCAGGGGTGGAGGCTGGGTGGGGAGAGAGCCAAGGAAATATGAGCGTTTGTTAACAAACGCCCTGTTAACATTGGTCAGGATGACTGGATGTGTGTAGTATGACAGTGATGTTGTAAACTGATGGAGCAGCCCACTTGGAAACTCCTGTCTGAAGTTAGAGAGATGCAAGTGCAGGTCAAAGCAACTGATAATGAAAGAAACTAACAAAAATCACTTCTCTTTATCGTCTGTAGAAAATGTTTATTTGTTCATTGCTTGAGTCCCAAAGAAATGAACAATTCACATTAAAATGTTCCAGAATACATTTATCAAATACAATAGAAAGTGCTTTAAAACATATTCAAAAACACATACAATAATATAAAAAAACAAGCAAAGTGTCTCCATACTTCACATGACCCAAGAGTCGTTGGCTGTGACATGCACTTTGATAAATAATAGTTTCCTCTACCTCTGTTGTCTGGTCTGTCTTTCCCCTGGCACTGTAAACATTATGAAACAGCAGTCCATATTCCCAGACTAAGCTTAGGGTCCAGGGCACCCTACTAGTCCTGTTCTCTGCTGCTTCTCTCTCCTCTATCATTATCTCCATGCTTCATGTCACACATCACACCCAGCTCTCCTGCTGAGCAAAGGTTCCCCCACATAGGGGACACTGTTAATACTTCACTTGTCTCGGTGGGGATTCAAGGAGTTGGAGGAGAGAACATCCGCTTTCCAGTGCTTGTTTTCTAAAGAGCGTTTTTAGAGACAAGAACTTTCTATCCATGTGCAGCGATTAGATGCAAAAGTTAAAACATATTATTTCTTCAATATCATGAGGTTTCCATGCGGCGCTTCACGACGCATTCTGCAGTGAACACTGAGCTGTCTCTGAGTCCTTGTCATTACAATCTACAATATCAATGGCTCCAAACACATCATTACATGAGGAAACACCATCATTGAATAGTTTTGTTCCATACAACCGAGTTCTAGTGCAGTCTGTTCTGTGATCTCCTGAGAAGTACAGTACATGGGCTTCAAGCTCATTTTCATTTAGTTGTGCTAACACAGCTGTAAAAACTCCTCCAGCAGCAACATGGCACAAGGTACAACTACACTGTAAACTGTTAATGGTAGATGGTGTAGCTGTCAATCAGGAACTGATCTTTTTGGTGAATGCTACAGCAGCTGCATAAAAGCCATGTGTCAAATAAATTATAATACCAACAAAACAAAACAAAACAAGTAAGAAAATAAATTAAACACACAAATACTTAACAATTGTATGGTTAAAAAAACAAACAAGTGAATGCGTTCAAGTCTGTTTCACCCCTCCAGGGAACGCAACCCCTACACACTGACATTGTAACTCTGGGAGCGTTTCCTGCAGGCCCGGCGGAACCACACCCAGTAGAGGATGACCATGAAGAGCCAGTAACACACATAGGCCACACAACCGAATATCAGAAACTTGGTTTCCTCAATCTTGGCTGCAGTGTCCCAGTCCTTCTGGGTCTCCTTGTAGATGGTGAAGCCTAGCCCACTCAACAAGAGGGCCGCCCACACCGACAGGGGGAGCAGGGGGAGGTAGTTCCCCACCATCTTCAGTCTCCCGGAGGTCCCCCAGCTGCTCTTGTTCATGGTGAGGATGGCAAAGTACTTGGCAGGCAGCAGGCTGGTCATGTAGAGGGCGGAGTACAGGGACATGAACACCATCACCAGGTCTCGTCGCAGCAGGCAGGCGTACACTGCCTTCACCAGGCCAATCAGCTGGATGCAGCACAGGACCCAGAGGATATCCCACAAGGTGCCCGTCCAGAATAACTGGATGATGGTCGCCGTGACGAAGAAGGGGAAGACGCCAGAGATGATGGACTCGTAGGTCATCCAGAGGTGGTGCTTGTGCCACCACATGGCATTGTAGAGCCATTCCCGAAAGTAAGACTTGGTCCAGCGTGTCTGCTGGCTGAGCCAGCGTAAGAACTGAGCAGGAGTCTCCGTGTAGCACTTGGAGCGTGCGGTGTACCTGACAGGAGGAGGCGTGGAGAGATAATCAATGAGCATCAAAATAGTAAACGAGCACAGCGTGACATGCTCTTTCATTCTGTTTTTCAGCCCTGCAATTTCTCACAAATGGGTATAATTGGCCAAAGTGGATTCAGGGAAATTGACTCTGAGTTCAATTTAAAAGAGAGATGATGAAAATAACAGCCTGTGAACAATCCAGGTGAGCTACCTCACTCGCAGCTTGTCAAGCGCAGTACTCACTTAGTGGCGTAGCCCATACTGAGCATTCGGTTGGTGAGGTGCCTGTCATCCCCGAATGTGCAGTGAGTTCCCAGGAACATCTGATTGTACCAGGACTCTAGAAACTGCTGGAGAAGGTCATTCCTGTACAGTCCTGAGGTAAACAAACAGGAAAAATCAGGAAAAATAGGATGAAGAGTAATTGGGAATATCTTTATGATCCGAGTCACTTTTAGCATGTAGTATTAGGC
Source organism: Hypomesus nipponensis (assembly GCF_054491055.1). Classification (NCBI taxonomy): domain Eukaryota; kingdom Metazoa; phylum Chordata; class Actinopteri; order Osmeriformes; family Osmeridae; genus Hypomesus; species Hypomesus nipponensis. Next base: position 3,913,725 of record NC_140362.1, on the reverse strand, counting down.
TCTCATGCAAACATCATGTCATCATATTTTACTTTATTATGATAACGTCTTACAGTACGGTCAAGTGTTAAGATTTTCTTACCCAGGGGCCCGCTGATGCAGGAGACACAGTTGAAGAAGGATTGGCAGGACCTCTCGATGTTGAAGGCCATCCAGTACCTGAGGCTGCTCATGAAGCTGATGTAGGACTCCTTCAGGTTCAAGATCATCACGTCTCCTCCCACCGCACCGTAGCTGGGGTCGCTCTCCAGCACCTTGCACAGCTCCAGCGTGGCCAGAGGATCTAGCTTGGTGTCAGAATCACACACCTGGGGGGAGCGGGGAGAGAGACACTGGTGAGGAGGAGAAACAATGAGAGAAAGAGAGAGTCTGGATTCTATCGTGTGGTTTTGATTGGTTTGAAATGTGCCATTGTTTTGCTCTGACACAATCAATGGACTGATTCTCCGAAAGCAAAATCTCACCTGTATGTAGTCTACCGAGGATCCCAGGGCCTTAAATGCTGTGTACATGACCTCCCTCTTCCCGCCCCACTTCTGCATGATGCACACACATCTCCTGCTGTTGATCAGGTCCTCCACTTCCCTCCTCTGAGGATCCTCTCCCATCCCATAACCAGCGTCTCCCCCTGGGCCGTTCGCTCCGGCCACACCCTCTTCTCTGGTGGGGTCCCAAGTATGGTAGTTGTTCCTCCACACATAGCAGCCAGGGTCCTGGTCGGAAAACACCTCGCGGAACATCTCCAGCATGTACAGGTCGTCCTCTGAGTTTCCATCCACCACCATGATGATCCGTAGCAGCTCCGGGGGGTAATTGAGACCCCGGATGGAGTGGAGGCACTCCCGGAGGTAGGCCGGGTCCTCCTGGTAGGCGGAGATGGTGAGGCCAACGGTCTTGGTGAAGGTGCAGGCCGCCTTGCGGGCTCTCATGCTCTGGTGCTCCATGTAGGCAAACAGGCTCTGGAGCAGCACATGGAGCCCCAACAGCAGGCCGTAGAAGCCGAAGGAGATGATGCCGTACTGGGACGACACCAGCTGGAAACCCTGAACGTAGGCCCACACCATCACCCCGAGGACACAGAGGGCGAAGAGGAAGGTGAAGAAGGCACGGACTATCAAGCCCGCTCTCCTCAGCAGTGGTTTCAGTTCCATTCTGTTTCCTTTGTCTGTCAATAACAGACAAAAAAAGAAAAAACTGTATAAGAATATAACATAACCTTGTCTTTCTTGATGGCCTGTAAGAGTTTTGCAAGAGGGTGATTATAATTGTCATTTGATTGTATTCTATAATGGAGATGTGTCTATGCATAAAATACCTAATGCGTTATGTGCATAATGTGCATAAACACAAGGACAAAGACAACAGATACAACAACAATGCATTCAATTACAAATTCCACAATTATTCAAGCTTTTGAAAACCTATAATAATAACCTTATAATACAATATTCATATTAATAATACAGTCCCAAACACATTATTACCAGCAATCACAGTGATGATAGTTGTCTAAAGAATGGCTAGTCTTGTTTTCAATTAAGTCATGAAACATTTGTCAACTTTGGTACAAATCAGGCTAGAGCAGTTCAGAAAAGCATTGCATCAAACCATGTTATTATTTAATCAATCTTTAAAAGATAGCAAGTTTGCTTGGTTTTCTTTATGACGTCGGTTTGATGAGTATTTATGAATTTATCTTCGACTAATGAGACAATGATTTCACTAAGTGTTGAGTAAATAACCGTGTGGGTATGTGTAATTACCTTTTATGCATCCAATGTTCCTTCGTTCCTGAATTTTTCGAGGCTTCCCCTCTTTGTAACTCCCTCTTTGGTCTGGCAACTTGTGTGAGGATCATTGCTTTATAAACTTGAGGACACTTGAGAATTACAGTGAAGCCCATAGTAAATCGTCAGAGCAATTACACGTCGGTGAGTAAGCACATGTTGCGTCAAGGGTACGTTGTAGGAGTCCCGTAGCCTGTATCCTTGACAATTCAATAATCACAGAGAACATTCAGCTGAATTTTGTGAAAGAAAAAATATTACACAATGTCTTTAGATTCGGCAATCTTTAATAGAGGTCACCGATCCTTTGATTCCTTGATCACCCTCAATCGTTTTACATATTTTTCTTATTTAACATCAATGAGAGACGATATTTCAAGCAATAGTTTGCGCTCACTGAGCTTGATTAGGCCAACAGATTTGTGACGCTGGAGGTCAAATAACGCACACTCATCCTGGTAAGATAGCTGTCACATCCACGTGCAAACATTTACCTTCGAGCAGACACGCTCAGCATCTTTTGATGAGCTGAGTATCAGTATAATCGTGGATGGTCAAGTCGTTTGCTGCCCTCTAGTGGCGAGGAATAACAGCATACGCGCAACAACAAATACTACCGACCATTACGTATTCTTAATGACGTGTTTTAGTTGACAAATGTAATCAGACATCATCAAGAATATAATTGAGTTTACATATAAATATAATCGTTCAAAATACCTGAATTAAAAATAAAGCTATAACGTAAACAACATCTTTTTTAGAGACCCTATGTATTGACAGGTTTAAAACTCATCAGTGTCATTGAATGCTCACTTCATGTCACAGTAGCATAACACAACAACCTTCTCTGGTTCAAGAATCACTGGGAGGCAGCATTTGTAAACCCAACCCATGCGCTTAGCCTCAGTAGCATTGCTGACCCAAAAAGCTGTTTGGTTTTATTTATAAAATCATTACAAGGTTTCAGTTGGCCCTGATAGCCTTTCTGTCCTTTGACTGTCCACTAGTTCGGGTCCACAGCCCATAACCACAGTTTTGGACGAGCCCCATTCCCCGGGTCCTGGTGACCCAAATAGCAGTCATCAGCCCGCAGGTTCAACAGAGCCTTGGGCTGGTCTACATGATGTCATTGTGAAGGGTGTGGTCATTGATGTATTTAGGACGGTGGCTTGGCTGCCCTGCTTGAACAAGTTGGGAATAAGGCACTCTTCTGTTCCGTCAGTAAGATCTTCAATTAAGTTTGAGTTGGGCCTTATCTTCAAGGCTTTTTCAACTGTTGCTAAAGTCTTTGCATGGTGCATAAACCCTATTTGACAGTTTTTTTTCTCTAATTCTGTAGATAGTTTTGTAACCAGCAGGGGGAGTCAGAGATACACGTGAGATGACTACATTCTGCATCATTCAGTGTGCTTTATTGTTAAATCACCCATAGGTCTCCTCAAATCTGGACCAATGAGGGCTGTCTAGCTTGATGCCATTGTGTTCTTGATCCAGGAGACGTAGTTGCACACTTTGGTGTAGACTCCAGGCTTCTTCTTCAGAGCACAGCCATGCCCCCAGGACACAACGCCCTGCAGCTGCCCATCACACACCATGGGACCACCAGAGTCGCCCTGGGAGGGTAGGGAGACAGGGATGGGAAGGAGATGAAGCACAGACACAAAGGGAGAGAGAACTGGTTGGGGGGGCGGGGTTGATTGATAGCTGTCCATCATTTCAAATGTCTCATTTGTGTGACAGCTAGATAACAGCAGCTGAATGTATGAATTACAAACTCATTCAGTTTCTGGGTGATGACGGTGTATGTTACCTGACAGGAGTCCTTGCCTCCCTCCTTTCACACCCTTTAAAGGGTGTGACAACAAACACAAATCTAAAATATCCCAGTGAAATCAAACAGTTATTAATTAAATTACCGATAATGACTTAATGAGACTATGCAGCGTTAGGTGGGACATAGTATGCAGCAACAACCACAACAGATCAAGATGGCTGCTACTGCCCCTAGTGCCGAAACAATAACTGTTGTCCACTTTCCGAACCAGAATTTCAACATATTGGTGAAGTAGTTGTCCACTCCGCTGTTTTCTGCCAGCTCCTTTGTCAATGTTGTCAGCCCTTTAATGCCCTTATTACTGAGCCATCTGGTGCAGTGCTGTTAGGAATAAACATACAGCATAAGGTCCAAAAGATCTTGCACACTCCACCCTTTTCGGCTAACAACATATCTAATGCCATCTGATTCTGCAAAGTCATGATGATTGTTCTGTCTAACTGTTTGGCCAACCCTTCAACCGCATCCCTTGTATAGTTCACAAAACGCTGTTGGTTATGTAATTTATCCAAACCATGTTTTTGTTTAAAGAAGGTTAGAGGAACAAAGATTTGAATCCCGCCAAAATCTAATTTATTGCCTTATATTGGTCTGGAACCCCTCAGGTATGCCTACAGCATCTAGCCAAATTCCTGAATCAAATGATCCTTTAATCGCCCTTTTTTGTCTCTTGAATTTGTCAATTCCCTTGTGTGCCATCTCTTCAGTGTTGCTGTCTGTCCCTGGGTGTACTTGAGGCTGGCCATACACATCTAGTGTTGCTGTCTGTCCCTGGGTGTACTTGAGGCTGGCCATACACATCTAGTGTTGCTGTCTGTCCCTGGGTGTACTTGAGGCTGGCCATACACATCTCCTTTGTACCAACACTACTGGTGGTGCTCAGACAGTTCAATGCCACCATTCCTCCCACTCCCCTCAGTATAGAGATACTTAATAATAGTCCTACAGTTACCCTTGTCCCGTATAGCCCTGACACTTTGAAGGGGTAACCATAGGTCGAGTCTTGTCAGTATCCATTTACTTGGTCAGAAAGGAGAATACCAACTGGGCTAGAATTAGTATAGTTATTGCTATTAATCATGCAGTGAGCACGTCAGCTAGGTTGTACTTCTCATTATCGCTATTCGGTTGTTGTCTAATTGGTTGTGTTGTTCTAACTGGGCGTCTAAATGATTCTAACTGGACTACTCTATGTTTATTGTTTCCATTAGTCTTCGGGTTTGTCAATGGGTTTTTTTCTTTTTTTCTGAGCAGCACAGATCCTTTCTTACCACCCCCAAAGTACGGGATGGGGCCTCGGTGCACAGTGTGTGAGGTGGTGCCAATGAGCTCCGCTCTTTCTTCTAACTTTCAGGGCATGGGAGGTGCGTTCTATCACCTGCCACGGGTCTGTACTTAGGGTCAGTCCACTTTCGTTTGTGTCTCCAAAATCTCCTGGCCCTACCTCTGCCCCCCCAATCTCCTGGCCCTACCTCTGCTTCCCCAATCTCCTGGCCCTACCTCTGCTTCCCCAGTCTCCTGGCCCTACCTCTGCTTCCCCAATCTCCTGGCCCTACCTCTGCCCCCCCAATCTCCTGGCCCTACCTCTGCTTCCCCAATCTCCTGGCCCTACCTCTGCCCCCCCAATCTCCTGGCCCTACCTCTGCTTCCCCAATCTCCTGGCCCTACCTCTGCTTCCCCAATCTCCTGGCCCTACCTCTGCTTCCCCAATCTCCAGGCCCTACCTCTGCTTCCCCAATCTCCTGGCCCTACCTCTGCTTCCCCAATCTCCAGGCCCTACCTATGCTTCGCGTTCTCTCACATAGTTTTCCACAACTCTTTCATGAAAGGTGCCACCATTTAGTGCCACCGTCTGTTTCTGTTTTTTTTTCATGGTTCTTCTTCTGTGCTGTTGCATGTGCTTGTGCCATCAGTATTGCCACTAATTTTGCTGGTGCCACTAGTCTTCCATCATGTGCCCTCCACAGGCCATCTTTTTCTGTAGCTCCTTTGTGTATCCACAGGTTCTGTTCGTACACTCCTGCTTCCTTCTGTATCTCCACAAGGTTTTGAGTGGTCAAGGATGGCCTGATTGATTTGGCCAGACACATCATTTGCTTCTTGTATCCTCCTGCCAGCTTGGCTGCTCTGTCTGCCTCTGTCTTGGCTGCTCTGTCTGCCTCTGTCTTGGCTTCTCTGTCTGCCTCTGTCTTGGCTGCTCTGTCTGCCTCTGTCTTGGCTGCTCTGTCTGCCTCTGTCTTGGCTGCTCTGTCTGCCTCTGTCTTGGCTGCTCTGTCTAATCATTTCCTTGTGCTACATGGGAGTCGCCTATCTGGTGTTGCCGTTGTGGGCAGCAGTACTGCCTCTAGATATCTTTTTAGAGCTAAGGAATGTCTGACAGATGTTTGCTTAGTTCCAATGCTCTAGTGAGTGCTTGGATTTCTGATAGCTGTGCCGAGGCCAGTTGAGAGATGATTTCTGCTTCCCAGGTGGTGTGGTCGTTCCATTTGTCGAATCCTTCCTGCTGTGGTATGTATATTCCCCCACTTGGTTTACCTCTTCCCCCTCCTCTCTTGTGTAGCCAAATATTCCTCTTGGTTTATTGTTGTAGCCATTTTGGTTGTAGCCAGAGCCATGGTCCATCTGGCCTTGAGGGCAGTCTCTGGCCCAATGACGTTAATCCCCACAGGTAAAACATCCAGGCTGGCCATTTGTGTATCCTGCTTTGGGTGAGCCTCCTCTTCCACTTCCTCTTGGATGGCCTTGTTGGTAGGGCCTATAGGTTCCAGCTGGGGGATAGTTCTGTGGAACTTGTGGGTGTGAATATTGAGGCTGTGGATATTGAGACTGTGGATATTGAGGCTGTGGATATTGAGGCTGTGGATATTGAGACTGTGGATATTGAGGCTGTGGATATTGAGGCTGTGGATATTGAGACTGTGGATATTGAGGCTGTGAATATTGAGGCTGTGGTTGTGCTGGTGGTGGCCGCTGCATTGGCCGCTTGTGCTCCATCGTTGACTCGTCCAGTCACTTCTATCATCATGTGTGCTTTCTCCACTATCATCTGTGTTTTTTAGCCTTCTTCTTATCATTGGCCAGGTGTTTTTTTTTCAGAAACCAGGGGTCTCATTTATGAAGGGGCGTACGCACAAAACAGGGCTAAAAATGTGCCACTTGTGGGTAATCTGTGATTTATAAAGGGAACATTCCTTACAGGTGTGCGTATGTATGGTTTTATAAGGGTTCAGATGGCTGAGCGGTTAGGGAATTGGGCTATTAATCAGAGGGTTGTTGGTTCGATTCCCAGGCGTACTAAATGATGTTGTTTCCTTGGGCCCTTCACCCTACTTGGTTCGGGGAGAATGTCCCTGTACTTACTGTTGATGCTTATAAGACCGTTTGCTCAATAACTAAATGTAAACATGTCCAATTTTTGGGGCCATTTTAGGCTTTTGGACACAAGTACACTTTTAGTAAGAATCCTACGCACAGTTTTAAAAATGAGACCCCTGGAGTTTCAGTGGTTGTTTTGTCAGTCTCTTCAGTGTTTCACTCTCATCGTCTTCTTCTGCCCTGTTTCTCTGGTGATGTATGAGGTGTTCCCTCCACTCTCCCATGGGTTTACTGTCCAAGCCCACCACGTCTTCTAGCTTTTTCTGAACAGGCTTGAGGAGTGCTCTCACCACGGCTGCCCTCCACAGCATATGTTAAGCGTCTGTGGTGTCGTGGCATTCTCCAGTCCCTTCAAACCATATGTAGCCTGGCAAAATCGAACCAGCACAGGGCACAAATATATTTTTGGGGTCTTTATTCTGGACTATAAAAAGGGTGTTCAGATAGATAATAAAAAATAAAATAAAAACAGTAGACCAAAGTACTGAAATAGTATTCCGATAAGGTGTACACTATGCGTTTCTTTTAACTTCTGTTACGGTGTGGTACAGAGTGGACCCAAACGCAGTACAGATACGATTTAGTTAATTTATTCGGTGTAGTCCTGAGTTGTGGTCTTGTTTGGTGAATCAGCGGGTCGACAGGCAGACAGGGATTGGGTTCTCGGATGACGATCCTGGGCACAAAGAAAACAGGTTTACAGAAGGCAAGTGAATCAAGCAATGCTTGTGGGTCAAAAGCGCATACTACCACAGTAGCTGTGACAACGATCTAACGAGGAGTGGTTAGAAAGCCGGGTTGAAGTATGCAGGATGATGAGGTAATGGGCAGCAGGTGTGTAGAGTTTTGGCAGGATAATCCAGGTGAACCAGCAGGGGGTGTAAAAGGGACAGGAACCAGGCCGTGGCCGTAACAACTTCAGAATTTAGCGTGCAAAAATAACTACGTTGACTCCTGTATACATTTACAGTTATTCATTTAGCAGACACTTTTATCCAAAGCGACTCCCAAGAGAGAGCTTTACAAAGTGCATAGGTCACTGATAATAACAACAAGACAGCCCCAAAGCATTGCGGGTCGCCAAAACAAGAAGCACACATTGTGAACAACCAAAAAAATAAGTGCCAAATGGAAGAACCATAAGAGCATGTAGTTAAGCAGGATACAATTAAACAACATGAATCTCTAAGTGCAAGTGTACCTGTAGAAAAGCAAGCAACGGTAAAATAAAAAAAATAAGATGAACTAAAATAGAATATTTCGCAGCGAATACAACAGTTTAAATCAGTTACCACTAACCAACAAGAGCAACAAGTCTCTAAGCAATAGTTATTGTGATCCATGAGGAAACTAGTATTGGGTTCAGCAAACCATTCCTAAGTACCGTTGTACTCCCGGAAGAAGTGTGTCTTCAGCCTTCTCTTGAAGGTGGAGAGACACTGTGTCTCTGATGGAGGTAGGGAGTTGATTCCACCACAGGGGGGCCAGGCAGGAGAAGAGCTTGTGTTGGGACCAGGCGGTCTCCCAGCGGTGGGACCACCAGGCGGTTGGTTGTCTGAAGAAGATCGTAGGTGGCGGGTGGGGGGTATACACAAATTGTATTTGTGTGTATACACAAAATAATTCACAATTAACATGTGTACATTGATAAACAGGTAAATAAATGTATAGAGTTTAACACATAACTTACTAACCTGTTTAGATCCGTATCATAGAAAATAATAGCTCTCAGCCATTTGGCTAAATCTGGACAATCTCCGCACACAGTATCTGTTAACATCCGATGAAACACTAACATCAGTTAACAAAATTTTCGGGATTTATAGGCATCCATTACAATAAATGTTTACACATTGATATTTTATGCCAACAATCAACAAAATACACATATTTACCTTTTAACACAAATGCGTGTTCAATGGCCAACATAGCTTTGCGCTTTTGACAGTGGCATCTGGTGGCATTAATAAGTACATACAGTGTCCCACCTGGCTAAACATACATCTTCACATCTTTTCAGGAAGGCATGCATCTCTTCCCCCGTGTCCATTCTTAGTCTAGTTAGTGCTGCTAGGCTTTGTTGTTGGGGCTAAATGGTTCTTAGTGCTTCCCAGTATCTTCTTCTGACATTATTGAATGGTTCTGTATCCCTGTGTCCTCCGCATCCAGCCGGGTTCTCTGCCTGTTGAACCCTTACTGGCCCATCCATCCATAAAATGATGGCTCTGATGTCTCCAAGTGCCAACTGGTCTTGTGCTGTTAGGGTTCTCCAATGTTCTTATCCAGGCCTGCCCTCCCGCAGGCAATGGGGGGAGCTGTCTGACTAATGGCTCATACCTGACTGTCCCACCTCCATCTGTCATCGGTGGGGCCTGAAGGTTCTGTGCCAGCTGGAATCTTCGGTGGTCCAATCCCTGTTTTGACTGTGATCTGGTGTGAGAGGAGATCCCTCCGATATCCACTTCCATCCCTACTCCAGTTACTGTTTCCACTTCATTTTCACTGTGCCACACTGTCTTCTTCCTTTGCGTTGTACTTGTCTGTCCCATTTCTCCTTCTCTTTTTCTTCTACCTTCTACAGAGTCTCTTCCAGTGCCTTCTGTTCTTGTTCAGATGGATAGCCAGTTATTTGAGGAACATCAGACAGTGATCATTTTGTTGTGATTCCTTCCCCGTAATTGCTTTCTCCTCTCTTGCAATCTTCTTTTGATGGCGGCTCCCGTCCCTTTCTTCTGAGTCTAGGAAGGACCTTGAAACTTTCTTCCTGTCCTATGCTTTGTCATCATTTGGAATCAGTCCCCTATTTTTTCCAATTCAAATAGAGCTTTTTAAATGTCTTGTTTGAACCCTGTGGTGCTCCTGAAAACACCATTTTGTATTCCTCTTCAGTTAAAAGAGCCTTTTTACTGGTTATGACCAGTAAAAAGGCAGTATATGGCAGTATATGACCACTGCCTTCCCCCCTCTATTGGGGTTTATTTGATGTCTGCCTTCCCACCAATAAAGTTACCTGCCCTCAATTCAACATGAGACGGACTCCACACTCCTATTGGTTCTCCCCCTGAGTACATACAGGCATGCACTCACTAAGCATTCAGTCCCTGTTATCGCTCTGTCACTCTCTCCCTCTTCAGTACAAGAAAACTCAAGGTCACGTCTGACCTGAGCCTGTCTTTACACAATTTCACTAGTTGGCACTATTCATATTATTCCCCCCACACACACACAATACGTCCGAGGCAATAATGTTCAGTACAGAAGGCACTGCTCACCATTTGAGGTGTACACCAACTCATCTCTCACTGTGTGTCCAGGATTCTGTACTGGAAGTCCGCTCAGAAATACTGGAGAGATGGACAACAAGCTCAGGAAGACCAAGTTTCAAGACAAATGTATGTCCTGCATTACCACTATTAAAATCAAACCAGTGGGTTTGTTACAGTAACCGGTGACAGAGCCGGGTGTACATGTCTACTTCTACCATCAGAGGGTGGTAGACACATTCTGAAGCCCAATTACAGTTTTTCTGAATTGATAAACACTAAACCCCATTCTCTGAATCAAATGTTTAGTGGCCTATACCCATTTGTTGAATCAGACACTCTTTTGGCAGAACTCTAAACACATTCTCATTTACTAAAAACATTTTGCACTGTGATGCACTTGTGCTGCAAAATGGTTAACAGGTGGCTAACAGTAAACACAACTACAACACAGTAGCCATCTGTAAAACACAATGACTCAAAATTGTTCACACTTGTTTCTAATGGTGGTGTAGTGTGGTTTGCACGGTTAAGATTAGCAATACTTAGTTGATAATAAAGTATAGTAGTTCTTGGGGCACCACCTCTGATTCGTGGAAGGGACAGAGGAAACCTTGTTTAATAAAATAGCACTCGTAATAATCAGTCTAATCTTAAGTAGTGAATTCTATGAAAGTAGAGCCGATCATATAACGTGAGAGATGAGCAAGTATTATACACAATGATTTATTTAAGAGAATGTAATTATAGTGAACACATACCAGGTAAGTTATGGGTTAGTTGGGCTAAAGCAGTACAGTAGGCCTAGATTCTAATGAGAGCGCGCTACACAATGGTAGCATAGAGTGCGTGTGAAGGGGGAGGGGGAGAAGTTGAGGAAGAGGTAGAGAGGAAGAGGCTTCTATAGTAACAATGGACGATCAATGGAAACTGACCTAACGATGATTAAGTTAAATCATTTGTAAAATACAATCAAACATCAACAATTCAAACACAACATGCCAATATGTCACAAGTAAGAAATATTGCAAATCGCAGTTACTTTTGTCGGTTTGAAGAACCGAGTCAATGGTTCGTTATGTCCAACGAATATAAAACGGAATCTCTCGTCAAAGTTCCGGGCGCAAAGTGAACGTGCAGGTTACGAGGAAATAGACTAGTGTGTGCACCTCCAGTTGATCCTACGAACGAGCGGGGGTGATTGTACATTTGGGGGTTAAATATCCCAAAGAACAAGGGGGTCATCCCTGTGAAGGTGACCTCTCTCATTGGTCAGTTACTTCCACCTGGGCGTTGTCCTGGGACCTACCCAGAGGTGTGAAGTGGCTGATAGTTTTGAGTTCCATTATCTGGAATGTCCCTGGAATGCTCAAACTTCAGAATATAACAATACAACGTTCATAACTGGTTTTGTTAGTATGATACAATTAGTTTGATACCAAGATTGACTGATTTAACTATACCTGAAGGGAAGTTATAATCAAACATCAATTAACAACGTTCTAGGTAAATGAGACAAACACATAATAACACATTGACTACTGTCCTTGAATTAGTGTCCATGAGCCATGTAGTCCTTCAGAAAATGTTTGTAAGGTATTGAGAGAGTTGAGGAGCTGGAAGAGGGAGAGCCAGAGCATTTTGTATGATTTTAATGTAAAGCAAAATTAAAGTATTTAATGTTTAAATATCATTTGTTTCCGTTTTTAATGTGCCCCTCTGATTAAACACTGGGCCCCCCTTGGCCCCCCCAGTAAAATTAGTCTAGAACCGCCACTGGTGTAGGGTGACGTGAAATTGCTAAACTCCTTGCTAAATGACATGTGACACAAATGACACAAACTAGTGAAGAAATAAACATGGATTAAATCAGGACAGACACAGAATCTCATCCATATATTGATCAACATTATTTTGGCATACGTGTGTAACAAAGAAAACCACAATATGAAAAACAATAAACCACATTGTTTTTTTTTTTCTTTAGTATTAGGTTAGAGTTCGGTTGTTAGCAAGCTTGCTATGGTGGCGCTTAACGTTGGAGCTCGTAACAGATGTATGAATTGTTGACTGGGCAAAGTATAGTCAACCCAGCTAACACAGTTACGTTGCCCTTACGTTGCCGCAACGTCACTCGTTGACCAAACATACGTTGCCGCAACGTCTTTGGCGACGTTGCGGGACCGTGCATCTGTGGGGCGCCAGTAGGTTGCCGCAACGTCATCTTGTGACGTTGCCAGTCCGTAACCGCAACGTCGTGGCAACGTTATTTTCCGACGTTGCCAGTCCGTAACCGCAACCTCCTAGCAACGTAACTTTCCGACGTTGCCAGTCCGTAACCGCAACGTCGTGGCAACGTTATTTTCCGACGTAGCCAGTCCGTAACCGCGACCTCCTTGCAACGTTGTTTTGTGACGTTGCCAGTCCGTAACCGCAACGTCGTGGCAACGTTATTTTCCGACGTTGCCAGCTCGTAACCGCAACCTCCTAGCAACGAAATTTTCCGACGTTGCCAGTCCGTAACTGCGACGTTAATTACTAACCTATAATTCTCAGTTCTTTTGCGTATATTGGGGCGGTTCATATGCAGACCTCATTTGCCCCAAATGCTACTTGTTCTTGTATAATAGGCTACATAGCCAACTTCAGGAGGACTATGTTTGTGTGGTGTGTTGCCTAACTCAAGCTAATCATAAATAAGGCAGCATTTCCATGTAACATTCAGTCATTTTATTTCAAACAAAGTGCCAGTGGATACAGTGAATGAAACAGTGAATGAACATCTTCTGCCACTCCCCGCTACAGGTCCTGTCTGTTGGCCCTGACAATGAAGCACAAAATAAGTAAGTGTCCGATCAACATAATTGCACGTATGAAAGGGGCTGTACAAGTCATAAAATAATCACATCTAGAATAATATACATCATCAAAAAAATATTATGGGATTCTAGTTTTTGGTCACATAGCCATGTGAAAGGTTGGATTGGGAAGCTGCCATCATCATTCATTCACCTGGCTTGCCGGGGCGTGTTTGAGTGTCTAAGCTGTGAGGAGCTCCACAGCCTTCTCTCGTAGTCCCGTCTTCCACTTCATCACAGCATCTGCAATTAGAAGTCATGAACTTATTGTTACCACCAATTTGAACGTTGAACACTGCGTGTAAGCCATAGTTCATGGCATCTCGCTCCAGTTGCCGTCGACAGTCCGGTCTCTCCAACTCCCGTCCACCGAAAGATGCCACCGAAAAAAAATAGGTCACCGATGCTCCAACACCAGGCTACCGCGCCGTCATATATATATATATATATATATATATAACTATATATATATATATATATAACTGTACATCTTAAACATCAAGTGACATTTCAAATAAATTAAAACACATATTTCAAATTTAAGAAAAATACAACCAAGTGATGAAAATCAAAATACCTGATGAAGACCAGCTTTCACTGTGGTGTCCGTATACGAGAATGTTTCTGTAAATGTTTGCCTTCCACCACATAGACCTTTTCTAAACCCAGTTGAAGACTTTTTCTCTGCGTGGCGGTGGAAGGTCTATGACTGAAACACATATACCAGGATAAATCTCAAGAATTGGCTTGTGGTGACATAGGTGTAGAGTGTTTTCAAGCCTGGATCCGGCACACCAAAGGATTTGTCTTTGTTCTTTGTTGACAGTACTACTGCAAGTTGTGCTGCTTACTGTAATATTGTCTTTATTGCTAAATGCATTTACTGTGTATATATAAACACATTTGTGTCTACATATAACTCCATCCCCTGGATGCTGTGTTCTCCATTTTTTGTGTTGTGTCTGATGATTGCTCCATAGTGTTTATACCTATATCGATTTGCTGGGTTTATGATCTAAAATAATTGTTTGATTTTGAGGTTAAATGGTTGAGGGGGCAACCAGAGGCGTTGTTAGACATAAAACTCTAGTGGGGCACAGGCCTCTAATTCATATCCCTTTTTTTTCAAGCTTGCTGCGCACAATGCACTACTAGGCCATAGAAACTCCCCTTGCTTAACCCACTGTACAACAGATCAGCGCGCACATTGTTTTCTTAGCCGACTTAAATTCAGTGTCCCAAGTCGAACACCTGAGAGGTATTCCAGAAAGCAGGTTAAGTGACATACCCGGGTAATTGAATTCCCGAGCTGACACACAACATTGCCAGCAGGTTGCTGCCACATTGTGAATCCAAAAATGTATTACATGGGCGTAATTCGGTCTGTGCCATTTTGCATAAATACCACAGCAAATCTAAACAAGAGAGTTACCAGAGTTACCCCTCTACTCAAAAAACCCTCCCTTAACCCTGCCGTCCTCCAGAATTACAGACCGGTATCACTGTTACCCTAAAACAATGTTTCTCTAAAACAATTGCGTGCTGTATCTAACGTGCTGTATCTAACCAACTGTCTAACTTTCTCTCTCAGAACAACCTGCTTGACCCCAACCAATCGAGCTTCAAGACCGGCCACTCCACAGAGACTGCCCTCCTTTCAGTCACCACTGCCCTCCAGTCTGCCAGAGCGGCTTCGAGGTCATCCGTCATCATTCTGCTGGACCTTTCTGCAGCATTTGATACGGTTAACCACCAGATCCTGATCTCCAGACTTTCTGAGATGGGCATCACTGGCACTGCACTCCAGTGGATCTCATCCTACCTGTCGGGAAGATCCTACCAGGTCTCCTGGGGAGGCAAACTGTCAGACCCTCGCCAGCTCTCCACGGGTGTCCGACAGGGCTCCGTCCTTGGACCCCTCCTCTTCTCTCTGTACACCACCTCACTTGGACCAATGATCACCTCCCATGGCTTCTCCTACCACTGCTACGCTGACGACACGCAGCTGTACCTGTCGTTCCCCCCGACCGATCCGGGGATCTCAGCTAGGATTGAGGCCTGCCTCGCAGACATCTCTGCCTCTTCAGAGGATTCAGAATGCAGCGGCCCGCCTGGTCCACAATCTACCCAGATGCTCCCACGTTACCCCGCTCCTCATCTCCCTCCACTGGCTACCCATAACGGCCCGCATCAGATTCAAGACCCTGGTACTGACCTTTCGAGCAGTGAACGGGACTGCGCCCGACTACATCAAGTCTCTCCTGCAGCCCACACACCTACGGTCTTTTTCAGACAACCGCCTGGTGGTCCCACCGCTCAAACCGCCCGGTCCCAACACAAGCTCTTCTCCTGCCTGGCCCCCCAGTGGTGGGATCAACTCCCCACCTCCATCAGAGACACAGACAGACACAGACTGTCTCCCCACCTTCAAGAGAAGGCTCAAGACGCACTTGTTCCGGGAGTACAACGGTACTTAGGAATGGTTTGCTGAACCCAACACAGGTTTCCTCAAGGATCACAACAACTCTTGCTTAGACTGTTGCTCTTGTTGGTTAGTGGTAGCTGATTTAAACTGTTTTAATTTAAACTATTTTAGTTAATACTATTTTTGTTGCTTTCCTACAGGTACACTTGCACTTAGAGATTCATGTTGTTCAATTGTAACTTGCTTAACTACATGCTCTTATGGTTTCTTCCCTTTAGCACTTATTTTTGGTTGTTCACAATGTGTGCTTCTTGTTTTTGGCTACCCGCAATGCTTTGGGGGTATCTTGTTGTTATTATCAGTGACCTATGCACTTTGTAAAGCGTCTGCTAAATGAATAAATGTAAACATTGGATATAGCCAGGTGGAAATGGCTTGTTGAATCGTGTTAAGATATCACAGTAAAATACTTAATGTTAAGGTCTAAATGGAACGCATTTAGGCTACCCATGAGCATTAATACATACAGGCTGGAAGAAGTACTTTAAACCAGCCTTTATGAATTAATATATATAATAATATATAATATTGCAGAGGTGGGGTTTGGGGCTGGGTTGTTTCACCAATAATAGTCGTACCACAGCTCAACACACATCCAGATGTTCCCAATAAATTGTAGTTGATCACCAGGTAAGTTTTATTAATGTAGGTTGAATAATCTATATAGAGTGTAATGCATATGTGTGATATGTATTACACCCTATATAGATTATTCAACCTCAATATGTCCATAGTGGGAGGAAGTGGGAGGGAGCCCATAGTGGGAGGGTTTCACAATGTTTAGATATAATGCAAATTAGTGCCTACATTATTATGCACCGTTTGCTCATGTTACAAAGGAATGTCAAAAAACTTGTTGTACATTTTTTTGTTCGTCATAAAGTCAGTAATCAACTCAGTAATTTTCATGGTGATATCTAAAGGTAACAAATGTTTGCCTATTCACATGTGAAAAAGAATGAATAGGCGTATGTATATATGAATAAGCTATATTTGGGTCTTTTTCTAAACTTTCCACTTATGGGATTCTTCTGGGCTGTTTTCCTTACTCAGGGCATATTGAGGATACAAAATCAGTTGAGTTTGCTTCTATTGCAACTTGTCCTAGGTTGATCCCCATTTTGTCTTAATATGACTGGACTAAAAGGGGAATCCGTTGGTTTATTGTTTTTTCTATCTTAGCTCGTTTGTTGTTTTTGTGTGGTTCCTTGCGGTTAGAGCATTTATCTTGGGGGCACATCCATGACTTGAAAGGGGCGCCAATCGCTGGTTGCCCTATTAGGTCAGTGGGCTATGGTGCCAGCTGCCGCCAGAAACACGTGCAAAGACGGGTTGAGCCAGGTAGTTAGACTACTGGTTGGGTAGGTGGTTTAGTTGTGCCTACGTCTCCCTTTGTTGATTACATCTTTGAGTCAGATGGAACAGGAAGCCACTCGTTTTACATTCTTTCTGGCACACCCCTGTATTCATATTTTCACACAATATCTCAGGTACCATTCTGTAATTATGGGGTTTATCTAATTCATATCAATGATATGACTCACAGAAACTTGAGCGGTGTAATGTGACAAAGTGTGTGAGAACACGCCTGTACTCATCACTTGTCACGTTAGGACTATGAGGTCTGGTGAGTCTTACCAGCTGCATTTGTATGTATTCTACTAGGTTTATGTGGGAGTATTTGGTTTCAGTTAATGTCAAACACAGACACAATCTTTGATTACTAATGATACCTTTTATTTATGTTGCAGGATACAAACTGAGCAAATGTTTGTTTCATTTCTGCACACTCACGGTTCTTTGTTTAGATCCACCATTCAGGACTCCAGTTTGGGAGTTCTTGGAATGAAGAACATCTTTATTAAATCCTCAACTTATGCAAATCTCCCGTGTCTACTGAAGGATTCAAATGTATGTTTCTATTCCAATATGTAATGACGGTTTTCAATGACACAAATATGTGTTCTAGAAAGAGTGGTCTGGAGTCGCAGAGGTTTGATAATATCAGCTTTAATGCAACAGTTGGAAATCAACAAGTACAGAGCTCTGGGGCTGTCTACGCTTCCCTACCCGCAACAGAGTTTGGGTTGGTTCACAAAGTCCAACTGGCTATCTGTCCCTGCCCCAGCATATATTATAGAGTGCAATTGAAACAGAAATATCAAAAAAGGGTTGAGCTTTTTCTCTCGTGTATCAGGGAGTTTGTTCTTCCCCATGCATCCCACCTGCTCGGGTGCTGTCTCAGCCCGGATTCAAGGTTGCTTCTGAAATGGAGAGATAACACAAAATACAGCCTGTTTCCCACACCCTGTGTGAGACACAATGTTTTAAGCCTGAGCACACTTTTAAGTTCATAAGACATACATTTAATAAGCACAATACATAATTTTAATACATGCATCCTTTATAAAGTCTTATGAGCATTGATCCCATTGCTATATAGTGCACAGTGCCCGTGATGCATTTGGTGATTAAGTTGCCACAAATATTAATAACTGGGATTATAGATAGTGCCATGCCCGTGATACAGCTAATGATTATAGTTCTAGAATTGTACTGTAATGTATTATAAATTATTTACTACCGAGTCTGCTTGCCTACCAACTCCCTGGACGTTTGAGCCACACTACCTCACATGTATGAATAGGCTATATTTGGATCTTTTTCAAAACTTTCCCCTAGTGGGATTTTTTGTGGCTTGTTTTTCCTTACTCAGGATATTGAGGATACAAAATCAGTTGAGTTTGCTTCTGTTGTAATATGTCCTAGGTGTGTAGGATGACCCCCATTTTGGCTTAAAATGAATGGACTATATAGGTTCTGTCAAAATTCCTGCATAAAGGGAAAAAGCGCTGTTTGCTTGCGTCATTCACAATGCGCCGCAGTGAAGTAATGAATTATGGGTAATCCACAGCAGTTAAATCGCATGTTAAACGCTGCAACACAATATTAGCCAAAAAGCCCACCATACAATGTTTAGTTTCATAGTTTTTTTGTTGTTCGTTGTATTTAGAAATGAATGCAGTTTGTTTGCCATCGAGTAAGTCATTAATTTTGGGCTCAGAGACTAATGCTAAATGTTATCTTATTTTCTGTTGCTGCTAATGCTATTCTGACTGACTGTGCATTGTGTAGGGCTATTTATGTCTGTTTTACGGTGTTCATTTCAGGACATCAGATCTCAGACTCAAATGTCAGACTCAAATGAATAGGCATCAGTTCATGGACCATAAGTTGTCACACTCGAACGAAACGTCATCAGCTGATACGGATTCAAACCAAACGGCCACAGAAAACCTCTGTCAGCCTCAGACAAATCTTTGTCAGAAAAACAGCTGATGTTGAATAGTGCTGTCAGTTAAACGTGTTATTAAAAAAAAAATGTGCACAAGATTAACGTTCTTTTTAGCCTAGCAAACTTTGTAGTTTTTTTCACATGCTGTTGCAACAACTAGAAAAACTACAACACCACATCCGGAAGGCCTGTTCCATAAAGCAAGTTTACCAAACAAGCCAGATTTATGTCAGTTAATCTGACTCATTTCTAGTTTCTTCGGTTCCTTAAATCTAGCTAAACATAGTTCAGACTCGGTTACTATGGTAACTTATGCTTCAAAACTAACCTGGTCTGGGTCAGGCTTAGACCGTGGTCTTGCAACCAGACGTTCCTGTAACACTGACCCAGCGCGAAAACGATGATTTACCACAGACATTCTCATTTTCTTATTGTCATTAGTTCAATATAGGCTACATTGATAGAAAATCAACTTAAATAGCCTTCATAGGCTACAACATTTAGCCTAATGCATTAAACATTGATGAACAATGCTTTGATAGGCTACCATAGCCGTTAAATGTAGCTATGGCTATGGCAGTTTGTGATTTCAAATGTTTGGGCATCAGGCATAGGCCTATTTCTCAATCAAAATGATCAGAGTATAATTATCATAGCTATATAATTGTTAACAGTAGCAAAATGAGCCTTAATCCATACCCTCCATTTCCCTGACACAAAAACCATGTAACAAAGCTAGGCTACTGGATAATAGGCTATTTATTTTAAACAATGTCAAAAACGTCCATTTAAAAATGGCCTCGGACCAAAAGTCGTCAGTCTCAGACGAAGCGGCATCAGCTGAAAAACCAAACGACCTCAGAAAACCTCTGTCAGCCGCGGACAAAACTTTGTCTGAAAAAAGTTGGCAGAGATAGATGAGGTATTATTAGACATATATTAGACATTCTCTGGGCTCTCCCTGTCAATACACATGCTAGAAAGAGTTTTGGCTTGCTAATTTTGTTGCTAATGTTGCTAATGCTCTGACATTCTGATTCCGCTTCGGATGCCATCAAGCGGGAGCTCTGGTCGTATCAGTCCTTCACTAACCAATCAGCATTCATTAGCAGAATGCTAGCGTGTTAGGGGCAACAACGACTCACCCTGTAAGAAATCAAAAGGACATAAGTACTCGTTCATTCAACTTTCGACCTATAATCCATGTTGAACATGCAAAAACTACAATCCAATCGGAGATTTCTCAACGACAATCAGGCGAAAGAGACAAATTTAGCCGTTTAGCTCCATAGACTCCCATTCAACATGCACTCACTCGCGATCACCCCAGTGGAACTTTGGTGGAACTGCAGCCAGGTACAATGGGGCTTAATAGGGAGTGGCAAGGCTCTCCTTAAACAGGCTCTGGAGAGCCTAACCTGTCAGCTGTGTTGTCGATGCCTCGAGAGAAAAGTGGAAGTAACCAGAGCTTGCCGTCAAGCAGTAGGTCTGGTCGTACGATGTGTATGACGTCAATTACATTTTCAAAGGCTTTTTAGAACAGAAAGGCGACTTTAAAAAAATCGAACAGCCAGCAGTGTGTATTTTTTTTGCCTCCCCTTTCGAATTCAGAATTAAAATTACTAGACAAAAAATTATATCTTGAGAAAAGTGGATTTTGAGGGGTACCGCTCCATAGACCTCCATTCATTCTGCACTCGCTCGTTAGCGCCCTCACATGGAACTTCAACCAGTTCAGAACCCAGAAGTTTCCCGAGAGTGGCAGTTCTCTCCATAGACATAATAAAGAATAGACGCCGCATCGAACGCTACTGCCTACTGGCGCTGACGAGACGTGGGGCCGCCATATTGGAAAGGTCCGATCGCTCCACTGCACTCAGTGTAATCTGTTTGGTTGGGGCAATGAGCTGTCAGCGCATTTATTTAATCATACCGCACTGAATACCACACAGATTTTCACACAGTTTTTTTTGCTGCAACGGTCATACATGTAGCTATGATACAGGCCACATGTTTTGGCGTATTTTAATATTCATAGTGGGCCTTTCCTTTAAACCCTTTCCTGCCGGACCATTCAAATATGAGCATTAAAATGCCCATGGTTCCCGCCTCAATATCTTTGCCATCCAATTGCCTAGTTTATTTCTGAATACTTCCAGATACTCATGACAACATAAGCTCAAAGTACATGTCATTGGTTAGGGGTTACTGGGAGGGGGAAATCAATGTATCGGCAGCAACGGGAGCCATTGTTTTCCGAGGCGGAGCCAGAACGGAGACCATGCCTTTGGTGTCACAGCTTCAAATTGAAATTGGGGACGATATTATGAGTAAAGACAAGTTTCTTAATACGTGTTGTCAATATTGTCGATTAAAAGTCTAAACTTTTTACTTACGAAGAATTTGTTTGTGGGAGTGACGTGAGTTATTTGAGCAAAGAATTACGTGTCCGGCTTGGCCATTTTTGATAGGCAGCTATGACAGTAGTAGCACTGTTTAGCCTCGATTTTAGCAGCTTTCTGTGAAATTTGGCAAAACAACATGAACTTGCTAGATTATATAAACTATAAGCTAAATGTATGTGCCTTGTTTTCGGCCAATTCGGTCGATTGTGGAAGAAGTACAAGTAGCCTACTATAGCGACTGCCCTGATGCCTACAGTTGGTGCCACTTGTGTAAAATTCGCTGGCCAATGTTTTCCAGTAATATCTGTTTTATTTCTACAATAGCATTCTTGTGTCAGTTGAGTCATCTAAGTCAGTGTTATGGAATATGAAATATCAAGTCTCAGTTCATAGCCGGGTATACACCGGCCGGTGCAGTAAACATAGGGGGCTAGGCTAGCTTGCTAGCTACAATTTCAGTACAGTAATATCAAAGATTCTTGCTCAAAATTTCTCAACGTTGGTAAGATTCTATTTACAAAATGCAACAAATAGTACTGTAATGGTAAATATTACTTGTGAAAAGTAATCCCCTGAGCCCTATTTAAGATGGTTTGCCGATTAGAGCAGGAATATGCTGCACAGTGTTGCGGCATCTTGTTTATTCTGCTGCTACGCAACTGGGAATTTGACCTTTCCAAGATGGCGGCCGAATTTCTCGTCCCCAGCAGCCGCGTCTACTCTTTATTATGTCTATGGTTCTCTTTATATTAGACATTCTCTGGTAAACCCATGTTTAGGCCAGAGCCATAGAAAAAGAGAGTTGCGACACGCTTTGATCTCGCCGACACGTGATCAAGTGGTTCATGTAGCTCGCTGTAGTTCCAAAAAAAACCACTGCTGTCAACTTTTTAAAATGGTTTTCAATGGAGTTGGCCAACGGAAGTTGCTTTCTCAGGCAAATAACGAATGAAACAGGCTCGGTTGAAGAAATACGATATTATGGCTATCTTCAGCTGACTCGTATCTACATAAGGCAGTCCTCCCTGACATTTTATGGTGTAAAATGGAGTGAACTACAACATTGTGAACACTCACTGCCAGTGAAACGGAGGAAAAAAGCTAGAGCTTTTTTGTCACGTGGTTCCGGTAGCTCGCTGTAATTTTAAAAAGCCCACTGCTGTCAACCTGTTTGAATGGTTTTCGGCGGGACAGACAGCAGCACCATCTCATTTCACGGATATTTTCGGTATATTAACACAATGTCAATTGGTTACTGGTGTGTTGTATCATGTATGTCTGCTACTTTATTAACATGTATGTATAACATTAACTTATAATACATAACGCAATATTGTGAAGCAGAGCTAGAAATGGATATGCTAGTCTATATTGTTCCACTTAACGTTTAACCTTCGACTGTTGAAGTAAATGGGACTTGTTCAACTTTTTTTTTTATTCATCAGCCATCTTACAATTTACCACATTAACAACATTTATGTTTGTAATGTGGTAAATTGTACTTGATGCAAGTTGAATTTAACCATGATCACCAGCAACTGTTCAATAGAAAAAAATAGAACAGAATATTCAAGGCAACCAACTGCAATTCAATAAAACATTTTGTCCAGTGTTCTTCCACTCCTTTTGTTTGTAGTGAGCAGGTGATCTAAATGTCTGCTTTTCACAAACCTTAGACCGCAGTAGTGGATGCATCTATTTGAGCTAACTAGCTAGCTATTGAGTGGACCTGAAATTCCTGCCGAGCGTTGCTGGACGATAGGGGACCCAAGGCTTTAATCTGCAATTCATTGTTGCTAGCTCTAATCAGTTGTACTATAGGCTAATAAGAGCAGATTCTGTAAACTGTGTATGCCAACGAACACCAATAACTAGAACTAAGTTGACAGACTATAAACCAACGAACTTCTGGTTATGATACAGGTGCTCTCTAGCTAGCCACAGTAAGTGTTGCTTAGCTCTAGATACTAGACCCACAGTCTAGCGATAACTGCATTTAGAATCTAACAAGCTATAATCTTGCGAAAATGTTTATCTAAAGTTGGCTATATGAAATACTACTCATAACAATTGATATGTGGTGGTTGAAATACGAAAAAATTTATGATTTTAATCAATTTACCAGGTAACTTGCTACGGAGACACTGAAAATGAATGGGGTTCAACAGTGGAAAATACAATGTTTGGAACTATAGCTCGCGGGAGACACGCTTTACTTCTGCATTCCTCAATAACAATGGGAGTCTATGGAAGTGTCGCTACTCTCTTTTTCTATGGCTCTGGTTTAGGCGTCCGGTTGCCATGGATACTACAAACAAACTCAGTGTTAGAAACACTCAGGGCCTCATGTACGTACATTTGCAAACGTAGCGTTATTAGCGCCATGGCCAACCCGCAGATTGCGCACGCTGTCAAACTTCAGTTTATGTCGTATTTACAAACCCTGAAGGTCATCAGGTAATCAGCGCCTTTCTCCGCCCACTATACTATAGCACACATTGCGAACATTTAAAGGTGACATGACATGCTGTTTTTGGATGCTTTTATATAGGCCTTAAGCCCAATTTATACTTAGGTTGCAGACACTTTTGAAAAGGTCGCCGACAGAAATTGCGTCACGGTCGACACTTTTAAAGCCCAATTTATACTTAGGTCGCAGACACTTTTGAAAAGGTCGCCGACAGAAATGGAGTCACTGTCGAGACTTTTAAAGCCTAGTTTATACTTATGTCGCCGACACTTTTGAAATGGTCGCCGACGAAGAAAAAAAAGTGTCGCTGAAGCTGCTGCATTTATACTTCGGCAAACACATAGCTATGGTTACATTGTTTACGCTTTGTAGCCTAGGTGATCGATCGGAGAAAAATGGCTGTAGCTAATTTTGACAGGCATTATAAAGGTGTGGATATGTTCTAACTTGCTCTGCCAATCTTTCTTCTTTTCCTTCCATCTTAAACAGCTGTTGAGCTTTCACTGAAAATTCGAAACAATGCAGTCAACGACGCGTGCCGTCTATATAGCCAATCACACTTGCGCGACACTATGTGACGACATCAGCGCCAGTAGAAATTTCTCCTGGTAGGCGACACTTTCAAGCGACGGTTAAAAGTGTCGACCGTGACGCCATTTCTGTCGGCGACCTTTTCAAAAGTGTCTGCGACCTAAGTATAAATTGGGCTTTATACTGTATCTGAAGTCTCTTTCCCGAAATTCAGCCATGGTGCAGAATAATAGCCACTACAAGTAGTCCCACAATCAGCTTTCCTCAGAACGCGCTGTTTCTGTGTCTGTAGCTTTAAATGCTAATGAGGAGGAGAGGGGCGGCAACATGCGCTAATGTTTACAACGGATGTATCGCAATGGCTCGTAGCCCCCGTTGCTGTAAGATGCCTCGGAATTTAGCCATTCTCATCTGATAACCCTGGTTTGCAGAGGTGCACACTCATTCATTTCAATGTGGAGAAAGGCGGATATCGCGAGCCATAACACCAACAGCAGAACGGTTATCCAAATAACAAAGAAGTGTACAACACTGGCGTTACAGCGTTTGTATTCACACACACACTTGATGCAATCTACCTTTACATTAGCGATAGTAACTCAGCTGGCTCTTAACCCCGTTGCTGTAAAATGCTTCGAATTTGCCCATTCTCATCTGATCGCCCTGGTTTGCATAGGTGCACACTCATAATAATTTCAGTGAGGGGAAAGGCGGATATCGCGCACGCCATAACACCAACAGCATAACGGTTATCCAAATAACAAAGAAGTGTACAACACTGGCGTTACAGCGTTTGTATTCACACACACACTTGATGCCATTTATCTTTACTTTAGCAACAGTAACTCAGCTGTTAGCTGCAGAGCTAATGTTACAGCCACATTCTAAGGGTAGCAAGCTAGGTAACCATATACAGTAAAGCAACAAAATGATAGCTTTAGTTAACTTACTTGTCCAAGTTTTGTAGCTTGACCAAGGAGATTTAGTAATAATCCAGAATTTAATTTCAGCAAGGCCAGCTTTGTGTTGGCTCAAGTTGAGGAAACAGTAGTGGCTGAAATGTTTGGCGCAGACATGCAAAACTTTGGGAAGTTGTGTCGGCGCATTTCCAGCGAAAATAAAATTAAGATATTGGTTGTGCAGAGGCTTGGATGAAGGAATTAAATAAAGATTTGAGCTTGCATTTGTACATCTAAGCACTGAGCAACTGTTGTGCTTCGTTTGTTTGCTCGCCATGATGTCTCTCCAGGAAAAACCGATATTGCACTTGCCCTTGCATGGTGGTACTGTAGCTCAGTTTCTCATGGGCGGGCCAAATGATCTGGGCGGGCAAAGCATAGAGAGGGGAGGTAACCTTTCTCGTATCTACGTCACTTGGAGGAGATTTTCAAACAGAGCGTTTGAGCCTCCATTTTGTCAAAGGCGGAGAAGAACACCCAGGGCTTTGTTTAGACCTATCGAAAATTCTAGCCACTGGGGGACCAAAGGCAGCCTAGGGGAACTCATATTAATGTTAAATAACCTCATAAAATGAAGTTTTCATGTCATGTCACCTTTAAACATGTCATGTCACCTTTAAAAATTTAATGAAATGAAATGAAATTATTGAGTGTTGAGCTTAGCGATGCGCAGGGAAATTTAGGCTACTTATGATGTACAATTAAGGGTTGCTACAATATGTCTTAATGAAAGCACCAGCGAAGCTAGCTCATTACAATAACTTTATACATGGTTGTAGCCTAGGCATAGGCTACTAATCGCAAAACATTTGGATATTTTTCTACTTTCATTTACTTACCTAACAAGACTGCTCCTATGTGAAGATAAATGAAGGTTTAAAAAGTGAACGCCTCTGACTCGCGAGTCTCTGGCTCTAGATATGCTTGCAATAGGCCTACAACACGGAATGAGCATAATGGAACAGTCAGGGATGAGCCGACGTATCTGCGACGTTTGAAATAGAGCACAGATGAGAAGAAATCTGATCATTTGCCGATGCTTATCTGACTGTCATGTGTGCTATCTGGGTACTAGTCTAAAAAAAACAGTCTCTTCTATGGTGAATATTTGATTTTATGTTCGTTAGATATGCTAGTTTACGTTTAGTCTATCTAGCTTTAGCTATTTTCCGACTACATCCTGCACATAGTTTACAATATCTAACCTGGCTCCTGCCTGGTACTATAGCCTCGGCCTATATGTGCATTTGTATGACGTTTAATAGCCATGACAACTGCATACACCAGACAGTAAACGTTATGTGATTAGCCTACCCTGGTGGCTGAGTTTCACACTCATTGCGTTGCCGGGCTGGGGGTCAGACGTAGCGTCCTCTTCAACACGCTTCGCCACAAATCCAAATGAGGATAGACAGCTTTGCCACCCTTACATCTTGCTCTTTTCGTTCCTGCCGCTTTCTGGAGCCACTTTTATGTTTAAAGGGCATGGCATGGGCTAGCCTAATTCACTTCAAAACGCTAATGCAACACAACTGTAGTAAGCTATCCCAACAACAACTGTCTGTGGTATTCCAACAACTGGATGGGAACAATTGTGTGTGGGTGGGCGGGAATCTTTGACAACAATATTACCCAGACATCCTTGCTATTTTTCGAGGGCAATATTACTTTATAAAAACGAGATTTGTTTCATTCAGCAAAAGGCAAATGAGGAAAAATGAATTATTTGCTGTTGTTTTTAAAATGTTTATTGGGCAGGTGATAGCTCATAATTATGAATAACTGACACCATAATTGAGAAATGTTTGCAAATTGATGGGAGTGGAACATGTATATTACTAATTGCGGTGTTAGAGAGGAGCAAGGGTCCCGGTCAGGTTGCCTCAAGGGGCGGGATCAGGTTGTCTCACTTTTACGATGAGGTCGAGCACGGCCCCCCTTTCGCCACGTGCCCTAGTGCAGCTGCACTCCCTGCACTTCCTATAGTTACGCCACTGCCTTGTGGCAAAAATTATTTGCCCTTTATCTTTGTCTTGCTTGGGTTACTGCATCCTGGTTACGCCTGCTTTTAACAGGCGGAGAATTTTCAACGCAAAATAGAGGTGCGCTTTAAGAAGAGGTTTTTGTACATACCGCCTGCCTAATTCATAATTAGGAGCACTTTGCGAATCTCCTCCCATATCTTTATGGGAAACTCCCACTTTCCCCTGACCCTCCCGTGAATGCATATGCATGACACGGAAAAGCGCTATTTGCCCTTTTCAGTTCCCGTGACAGTCAGTCTGCGCTTTTAAGTCATTGCGGAATGTTTGTAGCCTACATACCTCGCAATGCTTTTAAGCGCAAATCGAGAAACAGATATGCTTGAAGTGGGCGCAAAAGCGTTAGTACATGAGGCCCTCAGTGTTAGAAAGTGAAGTAATGCAATTGACATTTTTATGAACATTTAAAACTTGTCGCTAAACTAACTTCACTAGCTAGTCAAACATAACAAACTGTGATAGTAGGCTACACAACATAGTTTTTGTTTGAATCGTTTCCTTCATGTTATAAGTTAATGGTGATTGCTTTACAGCCGCAGAGTAAGCCTAGTTTGTCTGAAATAGCTATTTTACATTGAAACTGTGCATAGCCCTAGGAAGGACTGACACAGATTCAATAATTACATTTAGTCACAGAATTTATAGACTGAAGCATCTCGAGCTGTTATTGCAGCTCTACTCAGCCTGTTGTTTTGCCCTTGAGCATCTCAAATGTTTCAACTTCAACTTTCAACTTTATTTATCCTTCAAAAGGAAATTAGTGTGCAGCAGGGGTCAGAAACACATACACAAACACAGAACAGCGCCAAATGCCAACAACATTACAGAACACACAATAGAGACACACCTTCCCCAAACCTCATGACAGGGTCCAATTGGGACAGTAATGGCCATTGGCAGGAAATAAATAATTAATTACATTTATCATGATGTCGGCCAAGTGAATTTAGGTTCCTTATAGCCACAGATATGAAAGAATCTCTGGCACGACTAGTTTGCTTCTGGACAATGCTGTCTGTTTACTGTTGGTTTCCTCCAGGTTCACAATGACTCTTATTGAGAGACTTGTTGCTCTTGTTGGTTAGTTATAACGGATTTAAACTTTTGTACTCGCTGTGAAATATTTTACTGTTGTTTGTTCTTCTACAGGTACACTCTTACACTTTTTGGGTTGTTTAATTGGACTTGCACTTCTTGAGTTTCATGTTGTTTAATTGTAACTTGTTTAACTGCATGCTCTTATGGTTCTTCCCTTTGGCACTTATTTGGTTTTTCATTTTTTGGCTGCTTACAATGTTTGGGGCTACCTTGTTGCTATGATCAGTGACCTATGCTCTTTTGTAAAGCTCACTATTGGAAGTGGCTTTGGATAAAAGCGTTTGCTAAATGCATAAATGTAAATCTACATGTCTGACAACTTGTTTTGACAGGTTTTTCTGAGGCCGTTTGGTTATAACCCGTTTCAGCTGATGCAGTTTCGTCTGAGGCCCCGTTTACACGGAGGAAAAACGCATATATTTTCACGCGGTTTGGCCTTTCATTTACACGAAAACTGAGGTTTTATCACGGAAAAAGATCATTTCTAAAATGTGAATTGGCTAAACATTTTAACCTTTAAATATAACCATGAAAATAACTGAGTTGATTAAGACAATCAAAAAATGTGTTACAAGTTTTTTAACATTCTTTTGTAACATGAGCAAACGATGGAAATTTGAATAAATACCACAGCATATCTAAACATTGGATATAGCCAAGTAAAAATGTCTTGTAGAATCTTGTTGACATCTTACAATAAAAGAATAGAGGCAAACAAATGTCACCATAAGGGACAGAGATTCAGTCAGTCATTCAAGGTCCACTCAACTGTCACTAAACTGTTACTCAGGTAAGAAATATTTCCTTTTGTTTACAATGTTTAGATCTGTTCTGGTGTTTATGCAAATTAGCACCTACCGAACAAGGTTATGCACTGTTTTCCCATGCAATACATTTTTTGAATCACATAAGTTGCAACCTACTGGCAGTGTTGAGTGTCAGCTGGGGAGTTAACTTATGTCACATAACCTGATTTCTGGAATACCCCCCAGGTGTTGACCCACAAAACTAAAAATACTTTCTAAATAGGCCTATCGATCATCTTATTTTGAAACAATATTACATAAAGCTAAAAAAAGCAGTATTTGCCCTCAAATGAATGCAAAAGAAATGTGCGCGCTCGCATTAACTATTGATGTCAGACTTGGGTCCCTGACCTGTTGTAAAGTGGGTTAAGCAAGGGGAGTTTCTTTAGCCTAGTAGTGCGTTGTGCGCTGCAAGTTTGAAAAAAAAGGGATATGAATCAGGGGCCTGTGTCCCAGTAGTTTTATGTCTAACAACGCCTCTGGTTGAGAGGCGGATTGGTAGGTAGGTAAGTAATACCTTGCCTAGGGCAAGACATTGTGTTACATATTGAGAATCAATTCCTCTGTGTTCTCTGTGATTATTGAATTGCCAAGGATACAGGCTACGGGACTCCTATAACGTACCCTTTCAGCAAAATGTGCTTACTCACCGACACATAGGTTAATTGCTCTGACGATTTACTGTGGGCTTCACTGTAATTCTCAAGTGTCCTCAAGTTTATAAAGCAATTATCCTCACACAAGTTGCCAGACCAAAGAGGGAGTTACAAAGAGGGGAAGCCTCGAAAAATTCAGGAACGAAGGAACATTGGATGCATAGAAGGTAATTACACATATAAACATGGTTATTTACTCAACATTTAGTACAATCACTCTCTCAATTGTGGAGGATAAATTCATAAATACTCGTCAAGCCAACGTCATAAAGAAAACCAAGGAAACTTTCTATCTTTTAAAGATTGAGTAAAAACATGGCTTGATGTTTGCTGGCAGGATTTTTTTTGCTGCTCTAGCCTGATTTGTACTAAAATTGACAAATGTTTTATGACTTAATTGAAAACAAGACTTGTCATTCTTTAGACAACTATCATCACTGTGATTGCTGGTAATAATGTGTTTGGGACTGTATTATTATTATTATTAATATGAATGTTGTATTATAAGGGTATTATTACAGGTTTTGAACGCATTGTTGTTGTTGATGTTGTCTTTAGTTTAGGCACATTATACACTCCACTTAAGGAGAGGTACTACAGGTGAATAAGAAAAAAAAATCCTGTTCTTCTATCAGAATGAAACTTTACCACATGAATATACCCAAAATTATAATATATATTTGTATTGTTACTTTTGGTTTCCCCCCCCAATACTTTATGCAAATGACGTGTTTTCTCATTAAATATGCGCTAATTTGCATACAATGTAGAACACGTCAACTACCTCATAGATGAAGTCAGAACTTTTTGGTTTTTTTTAATGGGATCAATAACTAATTGGTTAGAATTTTTCTGAGGCTTTTGTCAAAATAATGTTTTTTCAGTCAATTATGTAGAAATGCACTTTAGTGCTAAAAAACGTTTTAAAAGTTTTTGCCTCTTTTTTTGGTATACAATACCACAAAAAATGAGATTTACATAAAAAAATGAGAATCCCTTTGAACATGTCTAGATATTGCAATTACAAAGCAGTATGTAAAATTGTGTAGCTTTACCTATTATGACCCATGAGTTGTCTAGCTTGACGTATGTGATTGATGCCATTTTGAGAAAATCGCTGTTAAACATTTAGAAGTGTTAGAACGGGTTCTCTATATCGCTCTGTGTTCCCCCCCTTACTGCCATGACAAAAAAGTAAATAGCGATATATGATTTGGCTAGCCATATGCTTGAGAGAATAAGCTTTCCAACAATATACAATTCATTTAAGTTATTTCTTAATTTGCTGAGACAAATTTCAATAAAAGATAGTAACAGACCATTGTTGAAGGTTTTGTTTACTCGGCAAAGGCAGTATAAAATCATTAATTTTTGGGCAATATTTGTGGCATGTTATGAAAGTCCAAATTGACAAACTGAACAAAAATCTGGATTTTTGCCTGTAGTACCTGGTCTTAATGCATTAGTGCTTTATGCATAGACACAGTTCAATTAAAGCAGAGGTCTCCAACCTTTTTTGCGCCACGGACCGGTTTCATGTAAGACATATTTTCACGAACAGGTGTTGTATCACCCGATGCATGACTCTCTGGATTGGCACCCCCTCGCGGGAGCGTGCGCGATTCAAAGAGTGAAGGATTTCGTCTTGATATTGCATCCAAAAGAAGGGGAGACAGAAGTCTCACATTATACCGTCTTTGTTGTTGAATTCAATAGAAGGATGTCTGTTATCTGTGTAAATATCAGATGCTATTTTCAACACAAAATCCTTAAAATTCTTCATTCAAACGGTATACGCGAACCAACATTCTTGCTCCACGACATCGCATTCTGAGGAAATATACCCCAGTATGATCATGATTATTGCTACACAAAATGTGTAGCAGGTTCAAAGTATTTCACATGGCATGGCTCTATATACTAATGTATAGGTTCAAAGGCATGCGATTTTAATGCAGTTAGCCTGTGCGTAAGGTGGGTTACTCAGACAGGTCGAAAACAACAGCCTTCTGATCCAGAATCAGCTATCCTGAAAAGGGACCAAAGGTTCACATGCCTAGCCTACAAAAGACAAGTACTAAAAACAATGTATCAACCATGTATCAACATCAAAAGAACCATCAAATCCTATTTTAAGATAGGAAATATTGTTTAAGTCAATGAAATAAATGAAAAAAATAAAACATAGCCTAATAATCCCTCACCTACCATGGACTCTGTTTTCAGACCTGTCCACCCTATACATACACATGTATTGGTATTCAATTTATGCTATTATGCTATATACAGAACAGACAATAGAGGGGGGGGGGGGGGTGCATCTCACGACCTAGCGTCCAAACTCACTCAATTTACAAAGACTTTCACAACCCAAATCAAAATTCAGAGCCGACAGATCTGTGGGGAATCGTTTTTTCTCCTTAAGGCTGCCCTACTCAACCTTTTTGGTGAAGAGTTTGCTGAGATGGAAAATGATTCACAAATTTTAAACACAAAGGAAAAAAGAGGGTCCCATTGTTGTCCGCCAAGCTCTCGACGCTCGGTAGAAATGTTACCAAAATGTTGATATAATACAAATGTAAAATGTTATGTCATAGCATTGTACTTTAAAAGTCACATGAAATGCTGTTTTGGGATGCTTTAATATAGGCCTTAGTGAATAGTAATAAGACTTCTAACAAAAACAATAGGTTTCCCCCTACTGGAGGAACCCTAATTACTTCACTATTCAATTAAGTATTTCATGGTCCTATTATACTGTGTGTTCAATATTCAAATACAATATGCTAAAAAGCGCCCCCATTTTCATGTCACAACGTGTTGCAGTGCTCCATGAATTAATTTTATCTGTCAAACTCGCCCGTCAAAGTTAGTGGGTGGGGCTAACGTCAATCTAGTCTGATCCATTGTGTTGGTCTGAAGTACAGTGCCTGGATAGAGACGATGGATAGAGACGATGGAGGATCTTCATTAACTTTCTAGGGAGTTGGTGAGAGACATTTTAGACTTAACAGAGGACGTAGAAGCAAGAAGTGCTGACCCAGAGCATGTAGCGAGTAAAGCAGAGGAACTTATTGAAGTTCTTGGAGTTATTTCCACACTTTCCGACCAAGATATTGACCACAGAGTGACTGCAAATGTAGACTCTGGTACCAAGGTGTATCAGCATCTTCCTCAATCAAATCTCCTTCCCTATGTTTGTAGTCCTTCCCCTTAACCAATGACACAGGTAAAGTTTAAAGCATGACTGACATCTGTGACCAAATAAACCTATCCAATGAATAATACGTTTTAGAACTATCTTATTTATTACTGATAACCATTTATTAATAATTTAATGCTACGAACTACAATGTAAGTAAACAGGACCTAGATATTCCTAGGTTTACCACCCAGGCTACACTCTTATACTGTTTTTTTCGATATTGACAGACAAAGGAAACAGAATGGATCTGAAACCACTGTTGAGGAGAGTGGGTTTGATAGTCCGTGCCTTCTTCACCTTCCTCTTTGCCCTCCTTGTCCTCGGGGTAATGATGTGGGCCTACGTACAGGGTTTCCAGCTGGTGTCATCCCAGTACGGCATCATTGCCTTTGGCTTCTACGGCCTCCTGCTGGGACTCAGCATGCTCCTCCAGAGCGTCTTTGCCTACGTGGAGCACCGGCGCATGAGAGCCCGCAATGCGGCCTGCACTTTCACCAAGACCATTGGCCTCACCATCTCCGCCTACCAGGAGGACCCGGCCTACCTCCGGGAGTGCCTCCACTCCATCCGGAGTCTCAATTACCCCCCGGAGCTTCTACGGATCATCATGGTGGTGGATGGAAACTCAGAGGACGACCTGTACATGCTGGAGATGTTCCGGGAGGTGTTTTCTGACCAGGACCCTGGCTGCTATGTGTGGAGGAACAACTACCATACTTGGGACCCCACCAGAGAAGAGGGTGTGGCTGAAGAGAACGGCCAAGGGGGAGACGCTGGGATGGGAGAGGACCCTCAGAGAGAAGGGGATGTGGCCGGAGCGAACAACTCAGGGGGAGATGCTGGGATGGGAGAGGACCCTCAGAGAGAAGGAGGGGTGTCCGGAACGAAGGGCCAAGGGGGAGACGTTGAGATGGGAGGGGATCCTCAGAGAGAAGAGGGTGTGGCCGGAGCCAACGGCTCAGGGGGAGACGCTGAGATGGGAGAGGACCCTCAGAGAGAAGGGGGTGTGGCCGGAGCCAACAGCTCAGGGGGAGATGCTGGGATGGGAGAGGACCCTCAGAGAGAAGGGGGTATGGCCGGAGCAAACGGCCAAGGGGGAGATGCTGGGATGGGAGAGGACCCTCAGAGAGAAGGGGGTGTGGCCGGAGCCAACAGCTCACGGGGAGATGCTGAGATGGGAGAGGACCCTCAGAGAGAAGGGGGTGTGGCCGGAGCCAACGGCCCAGAGGGAGACGCTGGGATGGGAGAGGAACCTCAGAGAGAAGAAGGTGTGGCCGGAGCGAACGGCTCAGGGGGAGATGCTGGGATGGGAGAGGACCCTCAGAGAGAAGGGGGTGTGGCCGGAGCGAACGGCTCAGGGGGAGATGCTGGGATGGGAGAGGACCCTCAGAGAGAAGGGGGTGTGGCCGGAGCGAACGGCTCAGGGGGAGATGCTGGGATGGGAGAGGACCCTCAGAGAGAAGGGGGTGTGGCCGGAGCGAACGGCTCAGGGGGAGATGCTGGGATGGGAGAGGACCCTCAGAGAGAAGGGGGTGTGGCCGGAGCCAACGGCCAAGGGGGAGATGCTGGGATGGGAGAGGACCCTCAGAGAGAAAGGGGTGTGGCCGGAGCCAACGGCCCAGGGGGAGACGCTGGTCATGGGATGGGAGAGGACCCTCAGAGGAGGGAGGTGGAGGTCCTGATCAACAGCAGGAGATGTGTGTGCATCATGCAGAAGTGGGGCGGGAAGAGGGAGGTCATGTACACAGCATTCAAGGCCCTGGGATCCTCGGTAGACTACATACAGGTGAGATTCCGCTTTAGGAGAATCTGTCCATAGATTGTGTCAGAGCAAATAGAATAATGGCACATTTCAAACCAATCGAAACCACACGATAGAATCCAGACTCTCTCTTTCTCTCATTGTTTCTCCTCCTCACCAGTGTCTCTCTCCCCGCTCCCCCCAGGTGTGTGATTCTGACACCAAGCTAGATCCTCTGGCCACGCTGGAGCTGTGCAAGGTGCTGGAGAGCGACCCCAGCTACGGTGCGGTGGGAGGAGACGTGATGATCTTGAACCTGAAGGAGTCCTACATCAGCTTCATGAGCAGCCTCAGGTACTGGA
This sequence comes from Hypomesus nipponensis, assembly GCF_054491055.1. Taxonomy (NCBI): domain Eukaryota; kingdom Metazoa; phylum Chordata; class Actinopteri; order Osmeriformes; family Osmeridae; genus Hypomesus; species Hypomesus nipponensis. Next base: position 3,878,550 of record NC_140362.1, on the reverse strand, counting down.
TGGCCTTCAACATCGAGAGGTCCTGCCAATCCTTCTTCAACTGCGTCTCCTGCATCAGCGGGCCCCTGGGTAAGAAAATCTTAACACTTGACCGTACTGTAAGACGTTATCATAATAAAGTAAAATATGATGACATGATGTTTGCATGAGAGCCTAATACTACATGCTAAAAGTGACTCGGATCATAAAGATATTCCCAATTACTCTTCATCCTATTTTTCCTGATTTTTCCTGTTTGTTTACCTCAGGACTGTACAGGAATGACCTTCTCCAGCTGTTTCTAGAGTCCTGGTACAATCAGATGTTCCTGGGAACTCACTGCACATTCGGGGATGACAGGCACCTCACCAACCGAATGCTCAGTATGGGCTACGCCACTAAGTGAGTACTGCGCTTGACAAGCTGCGAGTGAGGTAGCTTAACTGGATTGTTCACAGGCTGTTATTTTCATCATCTCTCTTTTAAATTGAACTCAGAGTCAATTTCCCTGAATCCACTTTGGCCAATTATACCCATTTGTGAGAAATTGCAGGGCTGAAAAACAGAATGAAAGAGCATGTCACACTGTGCTCGTTTACTATTTTGATGCTCATTGATTATCTCTCCACGCCTCCTCCTGTCAGGTACACCGCACGCTCCAAGTGCTACACGGAGACTCCTGCTCAGTTCTTACGCTGGCTCAGCCAGCAGACACGCTGGACCAAGTCTTACTTTCGGGAATGGCTGTACAATGCCATGTGGTGGCACAAGCACCACCTCTGGATGACCTACGAGGCCATCATCTCTGGCGTCTTCCCCTTCTTCGTCACGGCGACCATCATCCAGTTATTCTGGACAGGCACCTTGTGGGATATCCTCTGGGTCCTGTGCTGCATCCAGCTGATTGGCCTGGTGAAGGCAGCGTACGCCTGCCTGCTGCGACGAGACCTGGTGATGGTGTTCATGTCCCTGTACTCCGCCCTCTACATGACCAGCCTGCTGCCTGCCAAGTACTTTGCCATCCTCACCATGAACAAGAGCAGCTGGGGGACCTCCGGGAGACTGAAGATGGTGGGGAACTACCTCCCCCTGCTCCCCCTGTCGGTGTGGGCGGCCCTCTTGTTGAGTGGGCTAGGCTTCACCATCTACAAGGAGACCCAGAAGGACTGGGACACTGCAGCCAAGATTGAGGAAACCAAGTTTCTGATATTCGGTTGTGTGGCCTATGTGTGTTACTGGCTCTTCATGGTCATCCTCTACTGGGTGTGGTTCCGCCGGGCCTGCAGGAAACGCTCCCAGAGTTACAATGTCAGTGTGTAGGGGTTGCGTTCCCTGGAGGGGTGAAACAGACTTGAAGGCATTCACTTGTTTGTTTTTTTTAACCATACAATTGTTAAGTATTTGTGTGTTTCATTTATTTTCTTGCTTGTTTTGTTTTGTTGGTATTATAATTTATTTGACACATGGCTTAAATGCAGCTACTGTAGCATTCACTAAAAAGATCAGTTCCTGATTGACAGCTACACCATCTACCATTAACAGTTTACAGTGTAGTTGTACCTTGTGCCATGTTGCTGCTGGAGGAGTTTTTACAGCTGTGTTAGCACAACTAAATGAAAATGAGCTTGAAGCCCACGTACTGTATTTCTCACACTCACAGAAATTAATCATGGCATATTTTATAAATAAGTATTAACATCTATTTTATTAAATTTATATAGACATTGTCTCTAAATGTATTTATTAAAATTCCTTAGAATTAGCTTAAGTCTATTTATTCTTAAATATATTAAATATAATCAATTGAAACATACTAAAATGTTTTAAATATGGTTATAATACTGTGAAACAAGCAAGATTCAAGTGGTTAAACCATAGAGTTAATATAACTAGAGACAGCTACTTCTGTCTTCCAAGATGGCGTCCCCATTCATTTCTATGAAATGTGCTCAGTGGCGCAGTTAGGCAAGCGAGAGCACGAGACCGGACGCAGCCATCTTTCCACTTCCGTGTCTTCCGGTCTAGCTTTAAACAGTGGCTCTTTTTTTCCCTAGCTCCGAGACCTCGTGCACGCTTGCAACTAGCTGTACACGTCATACTTTGCGACAACCAGTCGCGAGCATAGATGGATATGGTTACGAGCCTATGTTACGAGCGTGTGAGCTAAGGCATTGCAGTGGCAGAATGGGGTACAAGTCCGATAAGAATCAGACACATGATGCTAACTTAACGGAAATTGATTCTGTCACTGTATTGTATTCCTTTCACTTGTTTTTTAGAAATAGGCTATAGGGCTAAATATAGGGCTATTCTAGATGGAACTCATCACATAGGTTGCTTTTTTTCTTTGTGATATAGGCTAAGTATGATTTCCAACGCATTGTATCGGATGAAATAAACTGTTAGCATGAACAGCTCCGTCTTTGTTCTCGCCAGGCAAAGAAAGCTTTATAGTTATTTTGGTAACCGAAATCTTCCATAATGCAGACTTAGCATAGCTTACTTTCTTCACACTGCCTTCAATTTAACATCAGTGTAAAAAATATGGCCATGTGTTTTATGTTCATCCTAACCAAACGCCTATTAATGGATATAACGTGATCTAACAAGACTTGGTAATAATGTAATAAATAAAAGCTTGAGAACTGTGTGTAAAATATACTTTATTGGACATTTGCCTTTGAAAGGGGAATATTCGAAGAACCATATAGGCTACACGACGTTTCCATCAGATGTAAGGGTGAAACATTTAGTCACCGAGGACCTTCATTGTCCCACAAAAGCAGTCTGGCTTGATGACACGATCAACAAAAGAATAATGGGTGTGTTTAACAAAAGCTTCTGAAGGCAAGACTAATATTATTTAAATATAGGCCTATATAATTTCCTATTTTGGTTACCGGTTAAAGTAGTATTAATCTTCGTCTTTGCTCCAGATAGACGTCAACAATCTATGCTCGCGCTTAACATATTATATTTGCCATCATGTCATGAACGTTTTTACGAAAAATCAAATCTGTTTTAAAATAACGGGAATAAACTATATTAACAACATGTCATGTATGTGTGACATTTGCTTAACTTGCTGCAACAGGGCAGGCAACTCAAGCCAGTTCTCCCTGTGCTCATTCAATAAGTCTATGGCTCATTCAGCTCCATGTAAATCGGCTGTCGGCCAATGTGCTTTCTAACGGTAAGATATCTGCAGTGCTCCTATTTATCTGCTCGTAATCCGTGTGCGTACTTATGTTTTACTTGTGCAGTTCATACCCTACTACATTATTTTGAATAATTAGATCCAGTAAATCCGTACATTTTCGTCTAGTTTGATTGCTAGCTTTAAGTCTCACATGGTCCATGCAAGAAACTTCAGATAGGGTGGCTAATTTGCGGATGGCGTCAGTAAAATAGGAACATAAAGTATGTTGCCTGAGCTAGAGACTCGTAACAAGTACTGTTCAAATTATATATACAAATGTGTAGGTTTTCACGGCTCCATTTTTAGGATTAACTATTAGCTAACTCAACTGTGGGTCAGGCGAATGCAAATGCTATTTTTATAGCAAAGTATTAACATTGGCGTGAACTAGTGTTGCACAGGAAACCTGTTCTAAAAAGAGACACTCCTACATAGCTTCAGTGTTCCTGTGCATACATAGGAGACAATCACTGCAAAAGAGCTGCAGTTCCTGTGTAGACAGGAGAACCTAGCAGAACACCGTCTCTGTAGCACTCCATCCAGTCCAGAACCCGGGTCCTGAAGTTTCTACTTTAACGATACTCAAACAATGCAATGTTAATATACAACTATGATCTAACGAGTCTGGCTAGCTGTCGTGACCTCTCAGGTGGGCTATGACTACAATGGAGAGCTGGAGAGATGGTTGTGTTGCTAGGTTCTCATGTCTGCACAGGAACGGCATGTCTTTTGAAGTGATTGTTACCCTTTGTGACACACCTGTGTGATCAGTTCTGGCTGGGCCCAGGAGCGTAAGATCATCTGGGGCCCGAGGCCCCTCCCCCCACCATGTAAACGATTTTTAAATATATATATTATTATTACTATGATTTTATCTATATATATTAGAGAGAGAGAGATTGATAATTAAATTATGACAGACAAAAATATCAGTATTTGATACACTGGCTAGTTCACCCCTACGAGACTAGCCTAGCTTACTGAATGAATGAACGAAGGAACGAACGATCTAACAAAACAATATTAATCAAGGAGGAAATGTGGAAATTAGGTTAAACTGAATCAAGGAACATGGTGTATAATTGTATGAAATGTATGATCAAAATTGGCTAGCAATTTCGCAAAGCAAATACCAAGAAATAGGTTGCTGCAGTTTGTCTTTCAACTACAGTTGCAAAATCCGCGATGGGGCTGAGCTTGAAAAGCTTTGGTGAGTTTTTGTAGTACAAAATTACTGTCAATCAAAAGGAGATGCAGTCTTTCGACAGACCCTCCAAATCATCACGTGGAAGCCCAGCGTCCAGGCCAGCCCACTCCTCCATTCACCCCCAGAGACGCTGAGCGTCCAGGGTGGGACATAATCTCAGCATTCATCCAATGACCATAGAGTTTCAAAGCACTGAAAAAAACTGTTCAAAGCAGCCCCATTGAAGTCCATGGAAGCTGAGCTTCAACAGGGAAATGCACTGTGATGGTACGGGAATGTATGAGAAGGAAATTTGTCAGTCAACCTGAACCTGCTAATATATGTAGGCTAGCTGATTCTGAAAGAACTCGTCTTCGATATGAACGTGTTCTAACGCATTCCAAATGTTAACACTAGTGAATATTTGACCATTATTTTATTTGAAATTTTAGGAGAAGCTGAGCTTCCCCTAGCCTGGCTGCCAGCCCAACTTCTCCCGCCCACAAAAAAATGTGTTCGGGAAGTTGGGTCTGGAGGGTCTCGTATTGGGGACAACTACAGAAAACCCAGAATCGGGACGGACCAATGAAATTGCCAGGGCGGGCTTTATACAATGATGGACAGATGATCAACAGTAACGTAATCAACAACGGCACGAATGAGCCCTTGGGTTGAATTTGTTTTCAACAAACAACATAATACGTTGCTCTGATTGGTTGTAAGTCTATCCCATTGAGCGTAGAGGCGTTTGTTTTACGAGTTCGGTTGAAACACGCTCCGCACTCAAAGCCCAACGGAGAGTTTTCAGACTCATATTCTGACTAGAATTATGAGTATGACAACGTCAGGCTAAGCTTCCCCTGCAGTCTTAAAGAAATCCCCACTAAACACTCAACCCTAGCCAGCCACAATGTCAAATAGGCTACATTGGAACATGCAGTCTAGCGTGCACACACACAGCCCAGCGAACACCTGATAAGTACAATGTAATTATCAGGCTGTGGCCCCCACTGAAAAGAACATAGGCTAGATAATCAGTCACCACTCGTCCACTTTTTTTGAAGGCAAAGTCATTTATCAAATAGTTTAGGTCATTTTGGCGAAGCAGGTCAAACTCGTTTCAGCAGCCCCAGCAGCAGCAGGGGAGAGTGCATCAGATGTTACCTCTGGTCTTAACCCAGTGGCGGATCTAAGGGGTGGCGGGGTCCCAATAAAAAATTGTAAGCCTGTAAACTCAATAGGTTGGAATGGGCCTGGGTTTTCCTTTATATTGCAGTGTCTGGTTTAGAAAAGGATGGCTATAGCAATAGCTATGTGTATATTTGTACTTATGCAGTGTTTCCTATTATTTTGTATATAATTTTTTTAGCTGTTGGGGCAGGTCTGTCCAAACCCCCCACCCCCCGTCCAAAATAAAGTTCTAACCCAAGAATTTGGTTCATTTTTCCATTCTGTAGAATGCGTTGTCTTAAGGTTATGGAATGTGTGGCTTTCTGGTAAAGGTTGCAATTATTCAAAACAGGGCCGGTCCTAGCACATTTGGCGCTCTAGGCAGCTTCACTCGTGGCACCCCCCCCTTAGATGCAAGACTGTATTTCTTTCCAATAAACACAACAACGATCACAACAATGAACAAACATTAAATAAAGAACTAAATCCCTGAGAAAATGTCAAGTCTGTACTGAACTACACTCCGGCCACGCCCCCCTGTTCAACGATGCACACACGGTGCATGGTCACATTCACTCCCTCATCACCTGCAAATAATGTTTTTTTAGTCTTCTGTTCTGTTGATGGCTGACAAACAATTCACTCATTTTAAGCAATCAATCTACCTGAACAAATTAAACAAAACGGAATTCACCAAAATGTGAAACGGAACATTCAGTTGGTGCCAGATATTGTGAATCTAAAATGATATAACAAAAGTATGTATTATGATTATTTGTTAAATGTAGCTATTATGTAGTTATGTTTATTTGGACAGCCTGACATAATTTTTTAAATCCAAGATGCATAGCTCACATCAAAATCATGTCGAAAACTGTCACGTCATAAACTGGCTAGCACGCTCCACCAAAACTTACAGAGCAACATAATTTGTTGTTTGTTGAAAACAAATTCAACCCAAGCGCTCACTGGTGACGTGGTTGATTACGTTACTGTTGATCATCTGTCCATCATCGTATAAAGCCCACCCTGACAATTAGATTGGTCTGAACAGCTCTTGTTCGGATATAGTTTTTCCCCAACCGAGCTACCCCAGACCCAACTTCCCGACCAAATTATTTTGTGGGCGGGGATAAGTTTGGCTGGCACCCAGGCTACCTCACCTGAGTCTCCTGACTAAACCAAAATCACTGAATTCAAGAGGTCCTCAATATACCAGCCAAATCTGTCAGGCAAATAAATAGACCAGTTGTAAACACTAAACCCCATTCTCTGAATCAAAATGTTCAGTGACCTAAACCAATTTTGTCGAATCAGACACTTTTGGCAAAACTCTAAACACATTCCGATTCACTAAAAATGACAACACAGGCGGCAAACAATAAACACAACTACTGTGTGATCTGGTTGAGGGGGTACATCATGCGTGCAGATTACGTTGTTGGGGCACCTCCCGGACCGAGTCTCTGCAGGTTGGGATGTCTGCATTACAGTTTTTTCTCCATTGCTTTGGCTCAATTCTTGAAACAGAAATTACATTTTCAAAGCTCCACGTGAATTTTGCAAAATGGTCTATATGGTTCAGAAAAACTACATAGATTACCTTCAAAAGGTCATATCTCACCCAAAACAGTTAACTCATGCTTCAAAACCAAATCATTTTCTCATAAATAGACAGATGGGAAAAAAAATCTTTTGGAGGGATAAGATCGGAGTGCAGGCGGTCCAAGAACACCAGAAGCTTCTGTGTATTGTATGGGCCAAGACTGGGAATGTGGGTGACTACACCATTCTCCGAAATGGCAGCACACATGGTGATGTTGCCTACGCGCTGGACTGGGACATCCACTGTTGTCCGGTGGCCGATATTACGGCCACGCAGTCTTCCTTTGGCCAGGTTGAAGCCAGCTTCATACACAAAAATGAGGGTGTGAGGCGTCTTATTTGCCTCCACTTCCATTATTCTTTACAAAACAGTAAACAAAATTGGTTATGTAAGCAGTAGAATCATACAACAAATTACATGGAAATGTTCTGTGTTCTCTGCAAGTTCCATACTGTAACTGGACTCTATGCTCCACTGCTAACAGGTACTACGTAATGATATTCAATGCATAACACTGACTGTACAATATACCAGGCGTAGTGCAGACCACTGCTTTACCTGTACATACTGGTAGCACAGCTTCTTCGTTCTCTCAGAGTTCCTCTCAAATGGTACTCTGTACAGTTGCTTCATACTCATCTGATTTCGATTAAGGACCCTGTCAAATGTCGAGATTCTGACAGCGTTTACGTCCGAGAAGATGCCAGCATTGTCCTCCAAGATTATGGTCCGGATTTCTCTCAGTGTGATAGCATTGTTTGCCATGACGATATTGCAGATTTCTTGTTCTGGCTGTCGATTGAGAATTATTCTTCTGCCACCCGCACCAGGTTGTCGTCCAGTCCTCAACATTAGAATTCACAAATAGACTATTACAATTTGTAATTAGTTGTTTTACTTTGACTTTAGTTACATATACATTTGAATACTACAGTAACAGTATCTACCATCAATAATTCCATAGTAGAATGAGCACATACCCGTTTTCCCTTAAGAATGTTTGGATGATAGAGGACACTGTAGAGCGTGACACATTAGGCTGAACTCAACGACTTGCCTCTGCCATTGTGAGGTCATGGTTGACCACATGGTCCACAAGTGTAGCCTGAATTTCATCTGGCACAGCATGATGCCTTCGTCCTCTTCGGCCTCTTCCCACTACTCCATCACCACGTACCTTTGCTCCTCTTCTTCTTCCTCCTTTTGCTCGAGCAAGTAGTTGTTCTTGGTTGTTTCCCTGGCCAGGTGCTTCCATGTTCATGAATTGTACTGAATTTGGTCAACCTCTACATATCTGATGGAAGCATGTATACTCCTGGATAGCACCTGTCAGCTAACTGAACTTATTGAATTATGACAGTCAGTTTAGACCAGCAAGATATTTTAAATTGGTAATTGGCCTAATTGAAGGCAAATTATACCTAACCATTTCAAAGATGTGCTAAATCATTTGAAATGTGTCCAAACTTTAGGCAATTGCACTTGTCATTTACAAGGATGTGCTAATACAATTGCAAATTGATTAAAGGAATTAAAAATTCCTATCTGTTGTGAACAAGTGCCAAGTGGTTTGGAGGTTTGCACGTGTTGTTATGAGAATGTAATTTCTGTTTCGTGAAATGAACCAAAGCAATGGAGAAAACCTGTAGTAGGCAGGCTATTTTTTTCTTCTTTTTGGGGGGGGGGGGAGATGCTAGAACAACTGCCCTTCAAAATTCCTGTCCACGTCCCTGGTCAACGGGCCAGCTCAACCCATTGCAGCACACAAAGTGATGTTCCCACCACGCTGGCCGGGGACCTCAACAGTGGCACGCTGGCCAATTACATTTCTGCCCCGGCGCCTCCTCATCACCAGGTTAAATACAACCTCATCAATTACGGTAATATGTATTCAGATAGCTCATTAGCTGTGTCATACTCCTGGATCCGCTGAAACAGACAGCATGATAATACAAGTTATAGATAGGTCAACACAGTGGGCTATAGTGAGACACTGTAGAGTGAGACACTGTAGAAAAGGAACAATATTGGATTAAAGGTCACAATACATGCATGTGTCAGTGCTGAATATATGGGACTTACAAGCACAAACTCTCGCCGTAACTTGATATGGTCTGTGTTCCGGTCAAATGGGACCCTGTACACTTGTTTCATCCGCATGGCATTCCTGCGGAGAACACGGTCCAGTGTAAAGAGGCTGACGGTTTGAATGTTTCTGAATGTGGAATAGTCAGCCAGGATCCTGGTTTGTATTTGTTGGAGTGTGATAGTATTGTTTTCACGAGCCATATTCACTGTCAGTGTCCTGTTCGGCTGTGAAAGTGCATGTTCTTCCTCCACAGTGTGGTTCTCTGTCAGTACTGTGTGCACACTGTATTCTATTGATATGCAGTATTTCAGTACACAAGGCAGACACCTCTGGCCAGCCTCCCTCATGCTCAAACCATGGTTGAGGACATGGACTACCACAGTGGCCCCAATCTCAATTAGAGATGACCTTCTTTCTCCTCCTTCTTCTCCTTGTCCTTCTCCTTGTCCTCCTCCTCCTTGTCCTCCTCATCCTTGTCCTCCTCTTCCTCTCCCTCTTCTTTCTTGTCCTCTTCCTCCTCCCCTTACTCTTACCCCTCTCCTTCTCTGGTTGTCGATATGTTCTAAGTTAAAGCAGTTCCATAAAGGCCAATTTCAGCTCATGCACTCTTACTAATTCAAGTCAGATTTAAGTAGTCAAGCTAATTGCGCTTGCACCTTATTCTTAAGCAGCCCGAGAGGTAAAACATGGATCATACAATCCACCACGGCAAAAGCCATGCACACAGCCACATGACTTCTTCCAGAAAGGGCGTTCCCTTTAAGGAACAATGGGAAATACCCCCAAAACCCAGTCAATCATCCATTTAAAACTCAGACTTGAGATTTTACTGGGGCACAGCATATTTATACTGGGCCACGTGCCCCAGTAAAAACGGTCCAACGACGCCCCTGCTACCAACCACAACATGGAGGTGCCGCGTTTGGCGCCCTCTGCTGGTTGTGCGTTTGAAACTCAAGGAGAGCCGGAGGGTATATTTAAATGGATGCACGCCCCCCTCTTCAAGCCACCCTAGGCGGCTGCCTATATTGCCTATAGCAAGAACCGGCCTTGATCCCTTGCTCACCCTCAATCGTTTGACATTTTTTTGTTTATCATCAATGAGATATGAGATTTCAAGCAATAGTTTGCGTTCCTTGAGCTTGATTAAGCCAACAGATTAGTGACGCCGATTTCCCGAACGCCCCGTTAAACGGCCACAGCATAATGCTATTTTTCAATTTTTATAATAATAATACACGCCCGTGGGCTGGTCTGCGTTTCAAAGTCCCGGGCCATTTTTCAGTCCCAGTCCAGACCTACCTGTCACTCATCCTGGTAATATAGACGTTACTCATCCAGGTGCAAACATTTTAGCCTGGTCCTAACCAGACCCTCGTACATTTCATTTGTACAGAGGGTCTGGGATCTCTCCATTGACAAACGTTAACTTTCTTGAAGGCAGGTCCTCTGTTGAAGTTGACTCTGATTTGTCATCACCAATCGCAAGCGTTCGTCTTAGCCAACTCCTTCACTACTACTGTAACGGAGCTAGCTGCCGTAGCTGGAAAATCAAACTTGTCCCGAACCCCGTGGGGAGGAGGGCCACAACATCATGGCCACCAACAAAACTCAGCAAGGAATGTTCTTGCTCCGGCTTTAACCTATGGATATTCGGCAGCGTTGCTGCCACAACCGCTGAATAATTTTGCTCGCATCTTTCTCTGCCGCCATTACTGAACTACTCAAACTAGTGCACGACATTAACGTCATCGTTCTCAGCCAATCCCTCTGTTCGCTGATTGGACCTACAAAAAATGTGTTTCTGGAAACCAACTTCAGAGCCGAGCTCCCAGACCTAGTACAGAAGGAAAATCCAAATTGAGCGGAAGTATGTAGGAGGGCAGAGCCAGGCTACAAACATTTGGCTACGAGCAGAAACGCTCAGTATCTTCTGATGAGCTGAGTATCAGTGTAATCGTGGATTGTCTAGTAATTTGCTGCTCTCTGGTGGCGAGAATTAACAGCATTCCCGCAACAACAAATATTACCGACCATAACAAATTCTTAATGATGTGTTTTAGTTGACAAATCAGACCTTCAAGAATATAATGAGTATACATATCAATAAATCATCAACCACACAAGATCAAGATGGCTGCTACTGCCCCAAGTGCTGAAACAATAACTGTTGTCCACTTTCCATACCAGAATTTCAACATATTGGTGAAGTAGTTGTCCACTCCGCTGTTTTCTGCCAGCTCCTTTGTCAATGTTGTCAGCCCTTTAATGCCCTTATTACTGAGCCATCTGGTGCAGTGCTGTTAGGAATAAACATACAGCATAAGGTCCAAAAGATCTTGCACACTCCACCCTTCTCGGCTAACAACATATCTAATGCCATCTGATTCTGCAAAGTCATGATGATTGTTCTGTTTACCTGTTTGGCCAACCCTTCAACCGCATCCCTCATATAGTTCACAAAACGCTGTTGGTTATGTAATTTATCCAATTCATGTTTTTGTTTATAAAAGGTTAGAGGAACAGAGGTTAGAATCCCGCCAAAATCTGTTTTCTTGCCTTATATTCGTCTGGAACCTCTTGCAGTGGCGGAATTAGTGATCTATAAATATCGATAAGTTGGAAAATGTCAATAATATTGCCCGGACGATATATCAGTCGGGATAAAGTTGTGTCTAATGATTGCTCCATAGTGTTTGTATATTGATTTGTAGAGGTGTCCCCGACTAAGATTTTCTTTGGTCGACTAAGACTAGACTGAACACTTCTGAAAATCGACTCATCTCAATTTTCTTCTATAAATGTCTCAATGTTTTTCATCAAGCCATTTTTTGTGCATTTTGCAGAGAAATACATATGAAAGAAGGGAGATTGACAACAAGACAAACATAAGTCTACAAAAATGTTCCCGATCTGAGTCAATGTAGCTGCTGGACATTCCAGTTGTTCCATTGTTTGTTAACATGCAAATCATCAGAGCGCGCTGATCACTGCACTGATTATTGCACCAAATTTTGACTTGTGAGTGATAAAGAGAGAAGGGAACATGAGGAGAGGGAAAACAGGCGATAATAGGGTAGGGAAGAGGCAGGAGTGTAAGGAGTAAGCCAGTTGATAAGTTGATTTACAAGTTGATAAATTAAGACTTGGTAAAGTGAGAGGCATCAACTTTTCACTGAGCAAGTGTTCGTACAGGCCCTTGATTAGGGACAAGCCCTGTTTTGAAAAAGTATTTGTATACGTGTGTAGGGGCATTCAAGTGGGGGGAAGGGTGGGATTGACTACCCAGGGCCACAATGGGGGTCGTTGAAAATATTGTAATTAAAATGTGTTGCATGAAAAAATACACACACAAAATAGAGAAGGAAGGGGCCCAATTTGCAATCTCTTCATGGGGCCCCAAATAATTGGGAGCGCACCTGTTTGGGGGTACTTGCTGTCTTCCTCTCTCAAAGTCAACTTTCATTTGTTATGCATGAATTTCATCTCTTCACCTTTCTGTCGCCATATCACACAAACTAAAAACATAGTGAATGCATACGTGCAGTGGTACGCCTACGGCAGTTTTGTAGTCAAGACCACCTAACCCGAGACCAAGTCATGACCAAGACCAGAGTGTATTTAGACCAAGACAAGACCAAGACTTTGAGGGGTTGAAACCGAGTCTAGACCAAGGCAGGACGAGACGGAGTCAAGACCAGACCACTCAAAATACACAAGCAGTAGGGGTTTGACTAAGTTATAAGTTAGATTTGATTTGTAACTGTATTTGAACTAAAAATGAGCCTTAAAGTAGTGCCGTGTGCTTATGGCAAGGCAAACTATGGAAGGCTTAGTGGGAAAGACGCCCCATTGTGGTAGGCGAATAGACAATCAAGCTTGATATGGTAGCCATTGTCACAAACTGTTCAAAGAGATGTCCAACCTAAGTTCTCAATGTCAGCAGAAAAACACGAAAGAGCAGAAACCGGCTCTCGCAATGCAGTGTTAGTGTCACGGATGGCTGCAAGGAGGACCCAATAGCGCAGTACGGAACGGAAAGTTTATTAAAGGACAACTGAAATCTCCCAAGCAAGGCTCTAGAAACAAAACAGAAAGCAAGCCGTAGCAGGTAACTCAAAAAGGGGTGATCCGTAAAACGTAGTCGAAAAAGGCAGGGTCCGAGATCGGGAAGGCAGTCCAGTATGTCCAGGGAAGGGTAGGGAAGCAGCTTAACAAAAGAATGTTCCAGCCACACAAGTATGAGTATACTAAACCAATAGGACTAAACCGTTACAAACAGAATGACAGAATTAAAGTAGCACCGGAAACATTAAATATTTATCGGTTAGGCTATGATCATTTAATATTATTAAATATTTCATGTAGCCTACGGTTAGGTGCTTGTTTAATTCTGTCATAACCAGATGCATAGGAAGATTAGATAGGAATTCAGGAAGTGGCAAGCCACAGGAATAAGGATAACAATGTATTTATTCAACAAAAAGTGTTTACAAAGAAACAGTTGGATGTGAGGGTCATGTCAATTATTAGTGTAGGGATTGGGTGTGGGATCAGCGCACATGTAGAGTAAAGAGAATCATTACAAACTAAAAAGCAAACAGTGATGATGTCCCTGCTAGTAATGGAGAGACCCAGCTTGTTAGGGCACAGCTTATTAAGGCCAAAGGCACTAATCACTGCTGTGCCCCTGCAGCAATCACAGCTTCTCTACCTGCCTGCCATCCTGCAACAGAAACAAAGACTAAACAGAGACAGAAGACAAATTGGCATGACAATATATTGGCACAAGAACTTATCACTTCTTAACTGCTACCTCAAATCACTACATATTGTCCTGTCACTGTTGGCTACATATACGTTTGCGATGGCACCTTACTGTCATGTGTTGTTTTATATGGCATCATGGTCGTGGGGAAAAAGGTTGAGTCCTATTGGTTTAGTATACTCATACTTTATGTTGTATATTTACAGTTTTTTACAATCGCTATGACACTTTTTTCAATACCTTAACCAAGTTTTCTAAACTCTTAACGCACCAACACACCCACCACACACAATTGGCAAAACTGTTAATTTCATGCTCAAAATCACACATTGTAAACTAAACTCAAACACTAATTGTCATAACACAGAAATGCCCTAAACATGACACCATGTCTACCAAACACTAACACACGTTCTTTTTTCACAGGAACATTGAGTCAATCATAGCACAACGTCGTACAAATTATATTCATTCTTTTCTCACTTCGACACAACTGCCAAAACTCTATGTACCTACAGGCCAATTTGCACATACTTACATACTGTTTTCAAAACTGTTAAACTTCAGTTCAAAACAATAACATAATACAAAACTGAATAAGACAGAAATTTGCTACATTTTTACAGTAATATTGTAATGAAATATATTTTGAATAAAAACATGTAATGCTATAAAATGATCTCTACAGAAGGGTTGTGCTAGGTGAGGAAAGGGATGCAGAGAGAAGAAATCAGCCGACATTTATATGGGACAATGTGGCATGTCACCACTGCCGTGCAGTCACCGAGTGGTTTGCAGCCCACCCCAGAATGGTGTCAAAATAATAGAATAATTATTTTCCTCATGGAGGTGGAGGGTTTACTGAATGACCAGCATCCACATGATCAAATGTCCCTCCAGGACGCCATGAATGCTGGATGCCTGGATATTGCCAGTTATGGATCAGGCATGCCAGAAGATTCTTTCCTAGGTGTATTGCCCTAGATGACATGCAGTAAGATGTGATGTGGATGAGAACCTGTGGCCAAATGCAAAAGATTAGCATTCCTATTATATCTGTATCAGTGGAGGGTGTGTATACAAGTTCTTGTATTCTGGAATTTGTGAAAAAAAGAAGAAAGATATACAACATATTGAAGCTTACTGCATCATGTCTGATTCATTACAGAAACATATATTGCAGCGAATTCTAAACAGTAGAGGTGTCCTTGTTTTACATAACAAAACATTGTATAATGCTTCCTGATTCAAGCATCACTGGGAGGCAGCAAACATCATAACACAGTTTCAGTTGCTCCTGATTGCCTTTCTGTCCTTTGACAGTCCACTGGTTCGGGTCCACAGCCCATAGCCACAGTTTTGGACGATCCCCATTCCCCAGGTCCTGGTGACCCAAATAGCAGTCACCAGCCCGCAGGTTCAACAGAGCCTTGGGCTGGACTACATGATGTCATTGTGAAGGGTGTGGTCATTGATGTATTTAGGACGGTGGCTTGGCTGCCCTGCTTGAACAAGTTGGGAATAAGGCACTCTTCTGTTCCGTCAGAAAGGTCTAAGATGAAGTTTGAGTTGGGCCTTATCTTCAAGTATGGTGCATCTTCTTTGCATGGTGCATAAACCCTATTTGACTGTGATGTTTTCTGTATTTCTATAGATCATTTTGTAACCAGCAGAGGGAGTCAGAGATACACGTGAGACGACAACATTCTGCATCATTCGATGAGCTTTATTGTGAAATCACCCATAGGTCTCCTCAAACCTGGACCAATGAGGGCTGTCTAGCTTGATGCCATTGTGTTCTTGATCCAGGAGACGTAGTTGCACACTTTGGTGTAGACTCCAGGCTTCTTCTTCAGAGCACAGCCATGCCCCCAGGACACAACGCCCTGCAGCTGCCCATCACACACCATTGGACCACCAGAGTCGCCCTGGGAGGGTAGGGAGACAGGGATGGGAAGGAGATGAAGCACAGACACAAAGGGAGAGAGAACTGGTTGGGGGGGCGGGGGGGGGTGCTCATTTCAAATGTCTAATTTGAGTGACAGCTTGATGAATACAGCTGAACATAAGAATTACGAAGTAATTCAGTTTCTGGGTGATGATGGTGTATGTTACCTGACAGGAGTCCTTGCCTCCCTCCAGGAAGCCGGCACAGATCATGTTCTCAGTGATCTGGAAAGGATAAGCGTTGAAGCAGGTGTCATCACTCAGCAGGGGGGCTTCCAGACACTGTAGGGTGTGGGGGTACCTCGCTTACACAATAAACATGAAATACATTGTTACAAGATGCAGAAAGAGATTATTGAGAGAGTATTGTCTTCATAGAAAATAGAGCATGGTACTGATATTTTGTTTGATTGAGAGATGTTGTTCCGAGTTCTCAAGAAAAGCAGAGACACTGTCGACTTATCAGGCCGTTACAGATGGGTAATTTCAACGAAGGATAATAGACATACTAGCTGCTCGATGCGCTGTCTGTGTATGGAGAGGCAGACAACATAGGTATATGATGTCAGCTATAGATACAGACCATGTATGGTTGTTTATTGGTTTGTTTGATGTCCTTTAAATGTAAGTCTACAGTCCACGTATTCAGTTTTTTTACCCCAAATTGGAACTTTCAGGACATTGAAGGACATGAAGGACATTCAACATCTAAGTAGATGTTAGAAAGATAACAAAACAGCAAAAACCACTCACAACCCTCGTTGCTGGGGCGGAGGCTCCCCCAGCCAGAGATCTGGCATGTTGACCCATCAGGGGCACACTGAGTGGGGAGGCTGGCAGACTGAACGTAGCTGTTGAGGGTGGCGGGGCGGCTCAGTTTGATCAGCATGATGTCATTGTCCTGGGTACGGGAGCTGTAGTCTGGGTGACGGATGAAGCTGCCGGACATGATGTGCTGCTCTGTGCCTTCAGCCTCCCAGATGTTGTGCTCCCCCAGGCGGACCTCTACAGGAGATCTGGGGGGGGGGGGGGGGTGAAGGTGGAGGGTAGAGGAGGGTGGAGAACATGGGAAGGGAAAGCTGTCTCTGCATCGATGTTATCACTGGCTTGACAGCCTGCGTCATGTCAGCCTGGCTTACCTCAATTTCCTTCAAACAGACTACTCATTTCTCAGTCACGTCTTTGAAGAAAAGACCATGGCAAATATTTTTCCAGATATCATCAAAAAAAAAAAAAACATTTATTTATTACTGTATTTAAATCTTGACTTTTATTATCATTAAATCCACTACCGGAAGAGTAAAATTCTAAAATACAATGGTGAAAGATGATCATGTTTCTCAAGTGATTGTCGGTACATCTTGTTTTCTAAAGCTAACAAGCCTGTCTTTATCTATTGGGTTTCTTACTTTTGGTAGCAGTGTGCAGCAGAGAGTACCCATTCACTGGAGAGGAGAGTCCCCCCGCAGAAATTGTACCCTGAGAACAGGGACACCTGGTAGGGCACCGAGTGCTTCTCGCACTCGTACCCTCCTACGATCCTGTCATCTAGGGAAGCGGAGGAAACTGAGAAAAGAAATGGAAAGTAAATATGGGAATCTAATCAAGGAAGGTGATACGCCGCAGCTTTCACAATGTTTGTTTTTATTTTTGTTTGTGTCCCATGTAATAAAGCAGTAGTATATAACTATTTGTTATGTCTTTAATGCATCAGCTTTTACGATTACAAATGTTACAATGAGATTTTTTTTTTTCATTATTTTTTTGTTGTAACTAGAACAATTTTCTACTGTACCTGCCCCTGTAGAGACAACTAGAAGAAGTAGAATATTCATGCTTTTCTTCCTCTGTATCAGGATGCAGCGCCGCACCTTTGGCTTCTGTTGAAGCCTGCGAGATCAGACTATGTTTCTGCTTTCCTTTCACTGACTTATATTAGTTATTTTATCTCACCTTTCTCAAGGTCCTCCACAGTCCCAGATCCAAAAACACATGTTGTATTAACCCTTGAATGTCTGGAAAACCACAGATAAAATTATTGTTGATCATTTTATTTTTGTAGCAGATGCTTTTACCCAAAGTGACATGCTAACAGTATAAATATAAAGTACAGCAGAAAATCAAGAATCAGAAGCATAGATCTAACAGTATTTTCTTTTAATAAAATATGACCATACACATATTGACAGAGTGATGAATGAAATGGAATGGAAATCTACAAGAGGGCACACTGGATAAGCAGAGAAATAGGTTTGAAATACACATGAAAAATAAAACTGTTGCAAGTTCATATCTTCAGATTTTCACTCTCTGTGGGAGTTGCTGATATCAGGTCCACATGACTGAACATGTGAATGTGTAGAAGAAGACAGCTGTGGGCCAGTAATGGCAACTTTGTATTTGAGGTTTCACATTTGGATGCGTAATGGCATATTTGGTTGAGTAATCCCTGAAAATATACCACAAGCAGAAGTGACTGATGATGAATGATTAAATCTGAGAGGTCCTTCTAAATCTGCTCTCTATTTCACTAGAGGACAAAAAATATATGAAATATTTTTAGTGTTAGTCGGCTAACTGCATAAAAGGCTAGTAACTCAATCAACATCCGCCAACAAATGTTCTGTTCTTGTAAGACACTGAGGGCCTCATGTACTAACGCTGAAAATGGCGCCCAGTGTCAGTCCTAGCACATTAGAGACTGGTATGGCTGCAGCCTCCCGTCTCATGCCCTCCCATCTCATATCCAAGCTGTCAAAAATACGAAATAATTTGCGAATTATTTTACGGATGGAGTTAAAGGTAAGTTTGTGAGCATGTTTGTTGCAATAAATTGAAAAACTTTAAATATAATAATATATTTTTCCATATAGTTTGCTGATTTCTGGATGTTATTGTTCTGTCCCTGATGTTTATGTATATTTGATGAAACCAGCAATGACCTTCATTTAAAACTGCATCAGGGTTTTATATTGACATTTGTTAGCGAATATTAGCTGTTACCTAGAGCAATTTATGGTTGCAGACTTTGATGGTTTCTTTTTGTGATTTTCTTTTTGTGATTTTCCTTAAGGAACACCAAAGTAGGAAGGAGTCAGATGGCTGAGCGGTGAGGGAGTCGGGCTGGTAATCAGAAGGTTGCCGGATCGATTCCACGCCATGCTAAATTGCGTTGTGTCCTTGGTGCCTCGGGGGGAATGTCCCTGTACTTACTATAAGTCGCTCTGGATAAGAGCGTCTGCTAAATGTTAATGTGTAAATGTAAGGAGAAAGAGCGGACCAGGCAAGCTTTTATTTTGAAAAATAGCGGACCAGACAAGCTTTTATCTTTTTTGGCCAGCAGAGCCAAAAAATACACAAATTGCGGAAAAAGCCGCCCCTAACTTTGTGGCGCTCCGGGCGGCCGCCCGGTCGACCCGTGCCTAAAACCACCCCTGAATGTGCCTAATTATGTATTCCGTGGTATGTTCAGAAACCGCCTGTGAAAGCGTGCTTCCATTTTGCACTGAAAATTAACCGCCTTTTAAAAGCAGGCGTAAACCAGGATGTGCATATTCCTCCTGGTGAAATGGCAGCCGTAACCCGAGCAAGACAAAGACATAGGCCAAAGGATTTTTGCCACAAGGATCACACTTTTTGAGTAGAGTGAACACAAAATCATTACGCATTACAGATTAAACAACCATGCAATATTACAGTGACTGGAAGAAATCAAAGATGACATCGAATCTCCGACTCAGCATTCACATTCCATTCCAGCAGATGTTAAACTCTAGCCTGGCTCTGCGCTCCTACGTACTTCCGCTCTATTTGGATTTTGCTTCTGTACTCGGTCTGGCCATTCGGAATTTAAGTCAGATTTTGCAGGTTGATTTTCTACCGGCGAATCAGTGAACAGAGGGAGTGGCTGAGAACAATGCCGTTGATGTTGTGCGCTAGTTTGTGTTGTAGTTTCGTAATGGCGGCGGAGAAAGATGCGAGCGAAGCCATTTGGTCCGTTGTGGCAACACTGCCGAATATCTATAAACTAAAGCCGGAGCAAGAACAAGTTTTGCTGAGTTTTGTTGGTGGCCATGATGTTGTGGCCCTCCTCCCCACGGGGTTCGGGAACAGTTTGATTTTCCAGCTATGGCAGCTAGCTCTGTTACAGTAGTGGTTAAGGAATTGGCTAAGGCGAACGCTAGCGATTGGTTATGGCAGATCAGAGTGGCTCTGGGCAGATCCAATAGTTCAGATCTGGGCAGATCCAACTTCAACAGAGTACCAGCCTACAAGGAAGTCAACGCTTGTCAATGGAGCAATCTCAGACTCTCTGTACAAATGAAATGTACGAGGGTCTGGTTTGGACCAGGCTAACTCCAGACCAACTTCCCGACCAAATTTTTTCGTGGGCGGGATAGCTTGGGCTGGCAGCCAGGCTAAGTTCTCCCTATATTAGACATTCTCTGGTATTAAAGAGTTTGTGTTGGTAATGTGATAGTACAAAAAAATGCCTTTGGTTTCATGATATTCTACTTTCCTTAAAACATAGTAAGAATGAAGAGGAATAGCTTTGCAGGGGTTTTGTGACATGTCACTTTCATTTGTGCCCTGTGATCCAGAATTAAAGTGATGTCACCCACAAAAGAAGGAATACAACAGCAATTGGTTTTACTTGAAGAAAACTGCCAAAATTGGGCAATGGAAGTCAATATAAAAAAGACCAAGATCATGGTCACACAAAAAAAGCCCAAATGTCAGGAAAAGAGCATATTCACACTGGGAAACAAAACTATAGAACACACAATGAGCTATACATACCTAGGCCTACAAATGACAGCCTCTGGGAGCTTCCGCTTGGCAGTAAATTCACTTAAAGAAGAAGCTCATAGAGCTTTCTATGCAATAAAACAAAAATTCTACAAAATAACCATCCCAATTAATTTTTGGTGTAAAATATTCGACAGCATCATCAAGCCTATTGCTCTCTATGGAAGTGAGATATGGGGCCCACTCAGCCATCTAGACTTCAATAGTTGGGAAAAACACCCAATAGAGACTCTACATGCTGATTTCTGTCGAAATATATTAAATATCCAAAGAAAAACCCCCACAAATGCATATCGTGCAGAATTAGGCCGATTCCCTTTAACATTAGAAATCCAGAAAAGAACATTAACATTTTAAACCCATTTAAAATCCAGTCCTGAGGAAACACTCCAATCTAAAGCCCTTGCAGTCCATGAAGGTAACCCTGAGACCAGCTCCCTGTGCCAGCTGGTTATGAGACTAACAAACCAGTTACCACCCGGCACACCTTCTTCACCTTTACTAACACCAAACATAATTAAACTAATCATAACAGAAAACAAAAACTCCTACGTAGAACACTGGGAAAAAGAAACCAAGACACAAAACAAATTAGATTGCTATCAGGGTCTAAATAGAAAATATGAAATGGCTGAATATCTATATACTGTTAAGGACATAAAGCAGAGACAGCTGCTCATTAAATACCGACTGAGTGACCACACCCTTGTAATCGAAAAAGGAAGACATAAAAAAACATGGTTACCTAAAGAGTACAGAATCTGTGGACACTGTACATCAGGGGAAATTGAAACAGAAAATTTTTTTCCTACTTAAATGTTACAAATATAGAAGTATAAGAGATCAATATCTGGAAAAATGTAAAGAATTAATTGAAAACTACACAGAGCTTAATTTAAACGAGAAATTAAGGATATCTCTGGGCGAAGGGCCAGCCTTGCCGCTAGATATGTCTCTCAATGTCACAACTTGAGGGACAGTGAACCAACCCTGTACAACTGTCAAAACCGTTTTGTATACTAATATGAATTTATGTGTCACTGTTACTCTTACTATGCTACTGTTATATTGTACTGCCATTTTATTATTGTTATAATGTAAATGCTATGATACATATGTTAAAATGTTCTTTCAATAGGGACTGCTTTGGCAATACTGCTCAACCCGAACTGTCATGCCAATAAAGCATACTGAACTGAACTAAAGGAAACTTAATTGTGACATAGTTGTAAAACCAGAATTCCGCTTCTTTTTTTTTACTTTGTATTTTTCCATATCTGACAAATATCTTGACCTTCATCTGCACTCCAATTCCGTAATAGCGGTGGAAATTCTTAAAAATTTCTCAACCGACAGAAGATCTATTTTGAGCCAGGCAAAGAAAAGTAGTTAAGGGAAACTGTAGCTTTGTCACTATAGCTACCACTAAGTTATAGTGATGGTGTTAGATAAACTGATTTAAAGATACTGAAAGATAATTATTTTCCCAAACTACTTTTCTGAGAAAAGGTTAAGACGCTTTTCTTATTTTCTTCAGACCATATCAGCCATACATCTTTGCTAAGTCAAATGTTGTAGAAACACAGAGTTGCAGAGTGGGCCCATGTTTTGGGCCTAGGTGTTTATCAGAACCAGACAGGAAAACGTTTAAATGTGAGGGTGCACAGACCCCAACCCTGTGATTATATGCACTTAAGACTTAAATATAATGCGTTCCCATCTAGCACAGACAAGTTCTGCAGACTTCATGTACTCCACGCTGCATATCTTAAGGGGTCTGGGGAGAAGAATGCTCCATTCATTTATTTCTAAAACTATTAAGAAACAGGCCGCAGCCTCCCTCTCCAGTGGAATTGAGTTGTGGTTTATAATTCGGAACTTGCAAATGTGATTTAGCAATCCTGTAAGAATACAGAACAACAACTTCCTTAAACGTGCATGACAGTCACAGTGTGCAGTTGACACTAACTGCGTGCAGTCAGCTGTTGTTGTGTTGTGCTTGTACTTTCTGCTGACCACACATTACTTAGTGGTACGGGTTCAAACTCCACCTGTACTTCACTCACATTGTGTGTCTGAACCTTATCCTCCTGTCTGGTGAAGGAAGTATTACCATAAATAACCCAACAATAAGGAGACAACAGCATGTCTCTTTAAGAAAAATAAAACCGATGAGTTTTGGTTCGTTTCTAGCAAGATCCACTCGACCACGAACACACAAACAGCATCACAAACAGCGACAACCACAAGGTTGCAAAAACAAGAGTTTTGTAATATGAGAGTATATTACAAAGTGTATTCTCCTGTCTAAAGGTACTTTTTCTGAGGTGTACATGTGTGCCAAAGCCTTATTTATGAAACTGTCATGGGAGCAAGAAGCATGCGGATGCACACGTCACACTGGACCATGTGCCAACCAGATGCCTGTTCTATAGGGACCGTGCAAAACAGTGCACAGTGAATCTGGTCCACGGACAGTGTTGTGAGCAAGTTAAATGTGGCACAGACGTCTTTTATTCAGACAGAGGGGTTATTGACCTTGACAGCAGGCCAGAGCCACTGCTAGAATTTACCCCAATAAAAACAGACACGTCCACTTCCTCCGAACCGGCCCCTTGCCATCCTTCCGTTGTCAGGGGGGGAACAACAACCCTGCTTCTCATCCCCATCCATGTCCTCAGCTGGGACCCTGCTCCAACACATTCAGTCGCTGTCCCATCCCCCAAATTCTAAATATACACACTCTGCAGGCGGGGTCTGTCGCACACACGGCCCTGTGCCATGGATCTGCATGGCATGTGCAACACAGGCCTTGTTTACTGGCAGGCTGAGCCAAGCGGGATCACTCATATCCTTTAGGTCTGCACAGGGCCCCGGCACTGTGGTTGGAAAAGGGGACAAATATAAGGAAGTGGTTTAGGTTAGAGGGCCTCAGCTTTTTCTTCATGTGTGGGGTGACTGAGGGTAAATTCAGCAGAGCTGCATTTTGGTGGGAAGGCGGAGGTATAGTTGGTACCCATCTGACTTAAAAAAGCCCAAATTCCTGAACTCCCGCACCCATGACACAACGGTACGATTTCCAGGCAGCACCGCAACTGTATCAACAAACCATGCGGGTAGAAGATTCCCAATGTGTGTTTGTGCTCTGTCTTCATGACAAGCTCTATGAAAGATTATGGAAGCTCCAAGTATTCTACAACTCTGTTTTTACTTTGGCCGGAGTTGTCGAAAGGCAACAAGCCTACAATGTTTGTTCCTCAACAGCTCCAAAAGCACTGGGTGGATCAGAGTAAGCTATGTCATTAGTATTTCACTGGCCTAGAGCTAGACTCACAGTACATTCAGCCTGATCTCTACTGGTCTATGCCACACCCTCCCTCCAGCTGCAGAGAAAAATACACCCCCAACTCAAGGGTCACTCCCCAACACCCTCCCTCACCACTCATTCTCTCTCCAAAAAACTCTATTCCTCTCAAACTCCCATTGGTTGTTTTACACACCCAAATTGGTATTTGTGCAGCACAGCCTAATTACAAGTTTGGTTGGCAAATCAAGAAGTATGGCAAAACGTGGTCTGTGAGAGCTTACCTCAAACTATAGCTTAGGGTTAGCTATTAATATACACTTGACACACAAGCATTTTGAACTGCCTTGCTTAAAAGCTACACAGAATGGCAGGAGTACAATCAGTTTGAATAATACTTAACATGAAAAGGATCGCTAAACTGAAGGGGAAAAGAAAATAGCAACGACACTATTTATGCAGTCTAGACATCAATGGAGCCAGACACATCCTTCACTGCTACAATGTTTATCATAAAAAAATAGACTTTGTACAGTTTTAACAGAGCATTCCTTGGGTGGGAAAAATCAACCTTCGATTTCCGTTATTTTAACTGTTCCCTCCAGATGGAGAGATGTGCTTTTGGGTCTCTGTGTGTGAAATCAGAGTGTGAAGGTTCAGATTATGAATATTTATGCGTAAGAGAGAAAGGAAATGTTAACAGACATATGACTCTCCCCACGTCCAAACTGTAATGAAGTTGGTCCCAATGCGGGACTTCACTGCAGTATGTCTCACTCAGTGATGTGCACACACACACACACACAAACTTGAGGCTTTAATTCTCTTCCCCCTCACATCTGGTGCATTGGCAGGACAGTAGAGTTCTTGCATGATACGAATTCCACAAGGACCGAGGGCTGGACCAAACGTAAGTGCTCATTTTGTGAAAAGATAGGTGGATGTTCTGTAGCTTTTAGGTCTGACAGATAGGTCAAGAGTGAGTTGGATAGTTGACAAAGATAACACTCCTACAACTTGTTATTACTCACAGTATGCTGTCATGGGTAGACATGAAAAGAGTCAATGTATCTCCACAGTGTGTGCGCCGAGTCAATAATTCAATGTTTAGAAGACATCAATATTTCATAATTATTTTTACAAGAATGCCAGCACATAGAAACCTAGCCAAAGTTCAGTAATAAAAACAGAGTGAAAGAAAACATTTCCTGTCCTGCCTTGTTTAGGAGTCACTGAAACTTGATTTGTTTAAACGTTCTGCTTGTGCACATCCTGACCACGCTAAACAAGTTCCATCTGCAAACCCAGCCTAAAAAACACCCTGGACAGAATTCAGCCGAGAAATAACCCCATCAAGCATGGTCCAGACCCTCCCACGGCTGCCTCTCCTAGATGCACAGCATGCCTGTGAGGTGTGGGTGGACGAAGGAACGGCGGTGGACAACACGTGGGAGGAAACAGAACCATTTGGATGTTGATTCTAGGTTCTCTCTGCATCCGCCCCTCTGAACCGTGTGAGTGTGCATTAGGGATGGGCTGTGTGCTCAGAGGGCAGATTTCTACGATCTCAGCAACAAAACCTTCACCCACCTCTCATATCCACAGCTTGCACTGATTAGGTCCTTCCCTTGTTACTTGCCCAAACAATTATGTTCAGGGGTTTGGTAGATGGAGCTGGATACATGAACACAGGAACAATCCACAGAGGCTTTCACTGTGTGGGTGTGCAACTATAAATCATAGATCCCACATTTGGTCTCAGCTTGATCACTGTAAGAGCTTCAAACTCCAGCATCAGCGTGCTCATGGCCTGAAATTAAAGTACAGTTGACCTCATTTAAATATCACAAATCCTATAAAAAAGCATTGAAGAGGACATCGTCATCACGTGTCATATACAATCATATAGAACATGTCTGTCTTGTAGACAGGTTTATTGATATAGCTTAAACATGA
Source organism: Hypomesus nipponensis (assembly GCF_054491055.1). Taxonomy (NCBI): domain Eukaryota; kingdom Metazoa; phylum Chordata; class Actinopteri; order Osmeriformes; family Osmeridae; genus Hypomesus; species Hypomesus nipponensis. The sequence continues at coordinate 3,852,537 of NC_140362.1, read as the reverse complement.
ACATGACACAGGATGTCATTGAATGCAATGTGCTGCACAAGTGAAATATCCTATTTCACCATGTTTAGTAAAAACGCAATGCATGCGTAGTTCCCCATCAATTAATAACCGCAAGTAACTGAGTTAGTTGTGTAATAAACCTCCAAAATGTCAACAGCAGGAAACATCAACCGGCACACAGGACATCCGCTAGTCAAATTGCTAAATTATTTTTTCTGTTTGGGTTGAAATACTAAAGGATAGTAAAGCAGTGACACTCTGAGGGTTAGATGTGATAACTATTCTGAGACGTAAAATGTATCTGAATTTTTTTTTCAGAATTGATTAATTCACTGAAATGTATAGTTTGTTTTCTAGTGGTCAGGGACATTCGTTTATTGTTGGGGGAAACCAGTCTTTCCAAACTGTGGTTGTGAACATGGGCCAAATGGAACAGATGAAAAGTGGCCCCGCTCTGTTGAATGTTTCACTTGTCAGAATTAATGTGTAACTTTACCAGTGCACAGTTGGTGACATGGGTCAGTTTAACAGAGATCCATCACGGGGTTTGGCACGCCAAATTGTTAGATCTAAGTATGCAAACTGTGCTCAGGGCAGCCAACTCTCACGCATTTGCCGTGAGACATACACATTTCAACCAGTTCACACGCTCTCACGTATTGTATTTCTCACGCTGAGAAGGCAACGCCAACCAAGTAGTTCTGCTAACGTTGTAATGGATGAGGCGCACCTACCTTTCACAGACAGATGGAATTCATCCATTTAGGAACCATAGTATTTGAATAAGCCAGTCAGTACACGTTGTATGTCTATTCCTATAAGAATCACCATACGACTAATTTAGCACATTTCTGAATCAGAGCAGTTTACTTTAAGGCTGCTTAGCTAGAAACCAGTATTCTCTTTAAATCATGGCCGCCGCCGTCAGTAGGCTAGTATTGCCATGACAAAACTACTTCTCAATCAAGTATTGCCTGGCAATACTACTTTCTTGTCGACCTTATGGCGTTCATTTAATTTAGAATACTAAAGTAAACTGTAATGGAAATCAAATTTGATGTAGCCAAGATTGAAGAATTAAATCTGATGCGATACATGAAGACATTCGACTTTTGAAGGCGATAGATTTGAGCGCATGTGCACGACTACAGTGGCAGTGCTTTAGACCCTTTTTAGTGGGGGACTTGCCCCAGCATAAATCTGCCGTGCCCCATTAAAATCTCAAATTTGAGTTTTAACAATTTACTTTTTTAGTCAGTGTATTCATTTCGATTGATAGGCTAATACAGGAAAGAAAGAAACTGTATCCCAATCAACACTTGTGAAATCAACAGTTTAACCGAAAACACAAACTGATTAGTACCCACAGAATATAACTGCAGCGGCACAGAAGCCCAGGTATCGACAAGCAAGTCAGAATTAATTGAGGAATGATTAAAAAAAACATTATCAAACTATATATTTTTTAAGTAATAGGCCTACCGATCATCTTATTAAAGACTTAAACATAATAACAACATGAGTGATCAAAAACATATTTGCACTCTATCAAACTTACGCCCCTGAACTGTAGGCTATCGTGGGGTTAAGAAAGGGAAAGTGCTTTGTGTTGCACACTTCTTGTACGCAGCAAGCTTGGAAGAAAAAGAAAAAAAATGGCTTCTGAGGGGAATTGCCCCAGTTGAGCCAACAACGCCCATTTTACATTGCATAAATATGATCCTTACACATAACATACAATAAATACAGTAGAAAAATAGGTAGCTTATGATTCTTTTATGCATCCCCTATATTGTGTCTGACGATAAAGTTTGGCTATACTACTTTTACAGTGGCACATCTGTGGCAAGTTGTGCGTGCAGATATCACGACCATCTCAGTCCAATTTAGGGTCGCAGTGGCAGTGATGGGAATAACTTGCCATTTCAAACTGACGACACAAAAGTGTTGACATTGACTTTGATTTCATGTTGTGCGGTACACAGAGACATGAAAAAAATGGCCAGATGTTGATCCAAACAGTCAACAGAGGCCAATTACACTTGACCACAAACAAACATGAGCTCACTCTTAAAGAAAGGAAAACACATTACTCTCAGGCCATTCGATTGAGGCGGGGTGGCGTGGTTGGCGGCTTCAAACAACCCAACATTTTTCCTGCAGTGCTCACCTTATTTCACTTGTGTGCGTTCCCTGACAGATTCTAATGTGACAAACGTTCATAAGAATTTCACTACACTATATCAAAAGTATAACAAGATCACCGGTGTTTTAAATGTGCACGTGTAGGCATCATGTTTGCTTTCGTAAACTACCTTACCCTTTACTTCTCAAACTGATGGTCACAAAAAAAAGTAATTGCTGATACAAATTTGTTTCCATCACGCAATATTAAGCAATTGCGTGAATTCCAAAGCGGCCAATTGGCCTACCTGTGGTCTTCTTCAAGCTACTTGGTGTTTTTTTACTTGAAACCTTTCTTGAGAGTCTATGACGTCACATACTTCAAGGAGGTACTAGAAAGTCTGCGCTCCGGCTTCTGTCTCAATCTGGGTTTCTCACCATTGACACATCTTCTTCGCTCTCCTGCTCTGACTGGAATACACTCTGACCAAGGTATGCTTTTTAGATTGAGAAAATAACAGGTTAATTTCTGCCTTATTAAATTGAATACCCTACTGTTGAATCACTTGCGTTCAGTTATAGGCTAAAATCATTAAAAGAAAGACATCTTGGCTACGATTGTGTGTATCTTTATCATGTTACATTGTCTGATATTGCACAAGGTTTAAAATATATATGCCTACTGACATAATAAATAACAAAAATAAATAAATGACAAAATACATTGAGGTTGGATTCTATAGGACACGTTTTCTCCAAATTGAAGCTATAAAAACAACAATTGTTACAACCGTTACAACGTATGAATACTTAAACTATTTAAACTCCACGGTAGCAATGTTGATAAACCACAAAAATACGTAAAAGTGTCAATTTATGTAAATCACTTTCCAAAAGAAATCTTGCAATTCTCATAAATTCGTTCCGTGTGGATGTTTTTTTTGCTTTTAAACATTCTGCCCAGTCTGTACCGAGAAACATGTCTCAACAATTTCAAACTTTAACGTTACTCAGAGCACCTGACCTGAACGACATTCTTTACTGTTGAGGATGTAGGATTGAGTCAAATGTCTTTCGAATTATTTGCTTCTGTAACCATAACGCTTAGGTGAGGTTCACCCTCTGACAGTCGTCCAAGAATGAAGAAATAATCAAAGAGCGTGCGTGACCTCTAGTGGCCATAAAAAGAGAAACAGGTTTTGGTGCGCAAAAGCACTTTAACATGCGAATGTACAGTAGATAGGAATGAGTAGCAAGCAATACAAAAGTATGTAGATTGATTAAGTTTTATAAGACATGTCGTTTAGGAGAGATACATTTCCCTTGTCTTCCAATACATGCTAAAGGTTGTATTATTTGATTACTCATAAACAGCAGCCGACAGTAGTTATCACTGTTCCAAGCCATAAAGTTGTCTTATAATTCTCTGGTTTTTTTTGGACAGAAAACAATGATTGAAATGGTTGTGACCAGCACCCCACTTTCCTACAACACCTGGATGAACACCCTTGAAAACATTTCATCTCCCGACAACCAAACAGATGAGGAATATGAAGACGAGCTTGCGGACCTCAGGCACTCTCTCAACATCATGTCCCTCATCGTTTACTGCTTGGCCTTTGTGCTGGGCGTGCTTGGAAACGGAGTGGTCATCTGGGTAACAGGATTTAAGATGAAGAAGACAGTCAACACGGTATGGTTCCTCAATCTGGCTGTGGCGGACTTCCTCTTCACTGCCTTCCTTCCCCTGAGTGTGACCTACACTGCCATGGGCTTCCACTGGCCCTTTGGCAAGTTTATGTGCAAGCTCAACAGCACCGTCAGCTTCCTTAACATGTTTGCTAGTGTCTACATACTGGTTGTGATCAGTGCAGACAGGTGCGTGTCTGTAGTGTGGCCAGTCTGGGCTCAGAACCACCGGAGCGTGCGCAAGGCATCCTGTGTGAGCCTGGGTATCTGGCTGCTGGCCCTGGTCCTCAGCGCACCTTACTTCGTGTTCAGGGACGTGGGTGCTTCCTACCACGACGAAGACATCGTCAACTGCTTCAACAACTTCGTCTTCTCCGATGACTACGAGACAGCCGCGGTGGTGGAGCTGCGGGCATTCCGCCACCGAGCGATGACCATCACACGGTTCCTGCTGGGGTTCGTGGTCCCCTTCTCCATCATTGTCTCCTGCTACGCCATCATCATCCACCGTCTGAAGAGAAACCGTACCCTGGCCAGCCACTCTGGCCGCACCTTCAAGATTATTGCAGCAGTCGTCACTGCCTTTTTCCTGTGCTGGGCCCCTTACCACATCTTCTCTCTCATAGAGATGGTGAATCATATGTCTGCTGAGTTCAGCGACACTTTAGACCATGTGACCACCATCGGGATCCCAATAGCCACCAGCTTGGCTTTTCTCAACAGCTGTTTGAATCCTCTGCTGTATGTGTTCATGGGCCAGGATTTCAAAGACAAGGTTCGCAAGTCCATCCTGAAGGTGCTGGAGAGTGCCTTTACTGAGGAAGTGTCTCGCTCAAACACTGTTACAAATTCAGGAATCACCAGTCGCAGCAAGGAGAAGTCTTTCTCCGATGCTGAGGTATAGAGGTTCATGGGAAGTTTAGGCAATTCTTTATGAACAATTGTACATTTCTGTACAGCTGGTTCAGAGGTTAGGTTTCAGATTAAAACCCATGTCATCTGGAATGGAAACACTGAGCAAGATCAACATCTGGAGTTGATATCAACAAAATTTACTCGCAGTCAAGAGTTTTGCGACAATATAATTCTGATAAATGTCATGATCCTTTACGTAGTGAATGTGACTGTTAAAGCAGGAGGGATAAGAATATATTAATCTTGTCAGTGTCATGTTTATGTCCACATTCAATAATTTTTATTGTCCAACGCTGAAATTCTGTATAAACCAGTTTCACATACAAAATGTTTGAAGAAATGTTGCAGAAATTTGTGTTTTTTACTTTGTCTGTTTTACATATTTTCTGTGTTTTTGTATATTGATTAACATACATCTCTATTCGTTGACATGTTTGACTGGCAATTTCTTTACACTTTCAATACCACAAACCTTGCACCTTTACTAGGAGAAAAGGTAGATGTAGAACAATTCTCGGCTCTCAATTCTATAATAAAAGCATTACCTCATTATCACTTATATCAGTTGACTTGACAGAATGCGGAATAAAGAAGGTATCTAAACTATAATTCCAGGAATCTGTCTGTGTGTGTGTGCAGTAATAGACTCTTGGGGCATGACAAAGGGCCCTCTACGGTGGCCCAGTGTGCGAGAAAACGTGATGACGTGCCCTCTGGGTGCCCTTCCAGTGGAAAAGGATGCTGTTATGAACTGCCCTTTATGCTACCCCTTGATGACAGTGGCTGTTATGAACTGCCCTTTATGCTACCCCTTGATGACAGTGGCTGTTATGAACTGCCCTTTATGCTACCCCTTGATGACAGTGGCTGTTATGAACTGCCCTTTATGCTACCCCTTGATGACAGTGGCTGTTATGAACTGCCCTTTATGCTACCCCTTGATGACAGTGGCTGTTATGAACTGCCCTTTATGCTACCCCTTGATGACAGTGGCTGTTATGAACTGCCCTTTATGCTACCCCTTGATGACAGTGGCTGTTATGAACTGCCCTTTATGCTACCCCTTGATGACAGTGGCTGTTATGAACTGCCCTTTATGCTACCCCTTGATGACAGTGGCTGTTATGAACTGCCCTTTATGCTACCCCTTGATGACAGTAGCTGTTATGAACTGCCCTTTATGCTACCCCTTGATGACAGTGGCTGTTATGAACTGCCCTTTATGCTACCCCTTGATGACAGTGGCTGTTATGAACTGCCCTTTATGCTACCCCTTGATGACAGTGGCTGTTATGAACTGCCCTTTATGCTACCCCTTGATGACAGTGGCTGTTATGAACTGCCCTTTATGCTACCCCTTGATGACAGTAGCTGTTATGAACTGCCCTTTATGCTACCCCTTGATGACAGTGGCTGTTATGAACTGCCCTTTATGCTACCCCTTGATGACAGTGGCTGTTATGAACTGCCCTTTATGCTACCCCTTGATGACAGTGGCTGTTATGAACTGCCCTTTATGCTACCCCTTGATGACAGTGGCTGTTATGAACTGCCCTTTATGCTACCCCTTGATGACAGTGGCTGTTATGAACTGCCCTTTATGCTACCCCTACACTAAGACGGCGACAGCCCCCTAGATTGGAACATGAAGTCTATTCCTGAAAAGCGAGACTCAATAAGAACACCCTGCCCCCCCCTTCGTCTTCAACTAGCAACATGCAGAAGGCTAATAGACAAGTTTGCTTTATTTGCTTCATTTGTGATTTTTTGGTGAGCTGTATGGTACAAATACAGCACTTACCACACATTGCCTACTTAGCTAACGGTTATACTTGGAGAAATACCCACAGACTTCAGCAGCTGTGAAAGTGACTAAACATAAAACGGACAAAACAAAAATACATTTTCAAAATGAAAAATTCTCTCTCAAATATAACATTATTTATGGAACGAAATAACAATAGGTGTTTGTGTTAATAAAGAGATAAAAAAAAGGCAACAAACTAAAGTTCTGTTACCCCATTTCCAAATATAACTAAAATATGCATTTCACTTCGGGAATACAACATTCTGCAGATACGTCATTAAAAACTTTCTACACTACAGTAGTGTCACAGGAGTTTCTTAGACGCACCTTACAAAGAACTGACTTATGGCTATGCAGGCATAAGCAAACAGCAAAATGTCGGTTTATCAATGATACAAGCAACATAATTCATATATAGGCATATTTCTCCCCTGGACATGACCAAGGGGTTTGTTCTCATGATCTTAATATAGCAGGATAAAGATCAAACATTGTTTATTATATTCAGCTAATTCCAAACAGTATAAAAGTTATAAAGTAATCATTATCTTTAATTATTGTTAACTGATTTGTGGTTTATGGACAGACCTTTACATGGATGAGTCCAAAGATGAGGTGACTTAGACATTCACTGTCCTAGCCTGTCCTGCAGGAGAGGGTTGCTGCAGGCCGTCCCATCATCCCCATCCTTTACATCTGTCTCGCCACTGAATGAACCACAATATGGAGGTTTCAAAATCTGATCAATAATTAAACATTTATGAATATAATTTCTAATTTTGTTTTTTTTCACCAACCTCTCAATTGTCCCGCTGTTCAAATGTCCGTTGCCAATGTCTGTGAATTCAATCCCTTCAGTCTCTCTGCAGCAACACCACATTGGATCAGAATACATAACATGCTGTACATCCGCCAATGAAAAAAAGTATAATGTGATTTGATCAATAATGTTCTCACTTATTTTGATCTTTCCCTTTTAAGTTTCGTCTGCAACAACAGAGAGTTTGTTGTAAGTCTTAATTAAATGCAATAATACTCATGCATGTTTGAAAACACAAAGAATTGAAAATAACATACCTCTTCACCAACCAGTAGGTCACAAATGCCCCACCAATTAGACCAAGGACACCAAGGATGCCTGTGGGGACCAAATAACACATGTTGGAAAACTGTAAATAAGAGGCTAGATAAAAAGCTAGAATTAGAAGCAAAAGAACATAAGCAAGCCAGCATTATAAGAAACAAAGCTAATAACAAAAGCTCTGTTGAAGAAGAGCATAGATGCAGAGTCAGGACTTTAGAACCAAAAGTGCCTGCAATTTTCTTTTATAACAGAACTGTATAATGCAAACAGCTGAGATTAAGGGCACAAGTGAATCCTACTTACCACAAACCACCCCAGAAATCATGATGGTGTTCTCATCAGATGGTGGAATGAATGTAGTATTAAGGAGGTGTTGATGATCTTTGTTGTGAAAGAAAGCAGGTCATTTCAATCCAAATGTATTTTAATACACACATGTTTAGGTGCTATAAATTGGTGCAATTTATAGGTATTAATGAATGATTACACAACTATAACTTACCATTCTGAACTTTGTCCTGAGCCTCCTCGAATCTTGGGCACACTAAAGAAAAAACATTTCCTCATGAACACTTCATGAAGTGATACCATATTCTGCTGCATTGAGAATCTATTTAAAAGTCCAAACAGTACCCGTCTTATCATAGTCAATACGACCCCCACATCCTTCCATGTCGATCTTTTGGCACCCCTCATCAAGACGAACGATGACCCGACCACCATCCTGGCATGGCAGGCCAGGCTCCAGGTGATTCAAACTGCAGTTTTGCATCTGCACCTTCTTAGTCCAGATTTTAACGTTATTGCAATACATGGCACTCGGGGCAATGCAGTCGGTGTCATTGAAGATTGCGCAGCTGAGATTCAGTTGGCCAGTTGCTGCTACAGACAAATGAATTGAAATAATTTTGAAAATGACTATATGATCCAGTACTGTAATTATTTACAACTGAAGGTAACAGACTCTTTACAGAAATCAGAGTTGCATAAATACAGAACGCATCTATACTTTGAAATAATAAGAACGAAAGGAGAAAACATATATTCAATAATTTGAAGATTGAATCTGGCCACAACCAAAAAAAAAGGATACTGACCATGTCTTTCCATTACTGGCTTGCACTGAATGACCGGCATGCAGATGGAAGTGAACAACAACACTGCAGAAACAAAATACATCAAAGGGAAATCAAAATGTAATGTAGCTATAACGCTTTATAAGAACTACCATGGAATCCAAACTCACATAGTGGAAAGACTCCTGAGTTCATCATTGCTCCAGGCTGGGGCTTAACTTGCCATCTGGGTCTCCTTTGGTGCTTTCTCTTGGGTGAAGCTTTCTTTGGGGGTAGTTTCTGCTGAGTAACATCTTCATTCTGTCCTTCAACTACCATCTCAATTTCTGCAACCTCTCTTACCGGAACAACCCCTTTCCCCTTTTCCTCTTCATCCTTTCTTTTCTCATCAACACTCTTACCGCTGTCCTCTTCCCCCTTTGTAGACCCTGCCACCTCAGCACCACCATCCACCATCTTTCTTCTCCTTGCAGTTTGAAGTTGAGTGACTATGCCCTTTGCTGTCTCCTCTTTCCAATCTGATTTCCCATTCTCCTCCTTATCCCCTGTGCCTCTTCCCTCTCCATCCATTTCACTCCTAACTTCCAGACCCCTTAAAGTAATTAATTCCACTCTATTTCCACGAATTTCCGCAGTCTTTACTCCAACTTGCTCTGCCATCTTATAACTATTATTTTCATAAACTACAAGGCTATCATCCCTGGTGCTGGCAGTCACGTGACTGTATTTAGATGACTCCTGTGTACAGCTATAAGACAGACAAAACATGATATGATGATTAATACACAATGATTAATACAGCTTCAGGGAAATTTCAAGTTGACAACATTTCTTACCCGCCCTGACTTTTGATCTCCTCGTCTTCCACAGGTATTTTGCGTGCCATAGTTAAGATATCTGGGCCTATAAAAACATTCGAAGAAAAGAGTTGCAGTATGGCTACCAGGGCTCTGCGGGAACTTTTCCCCCCCATGGAGTAGGCTACATGCATTCTTAAATGAAAAAATGCAGGAGCACAAATACATTTAGGAGCACTGTGAAAAATGTAAGTGTTTATTGACAAACAATGTATTACATAGGCCTACATATGTAGGCTACCTGTCTGTTAGTGTGTGCGTGTGGGACACATCTGTGAAACAGCACACCACTAAAATCACACAATATGCAGAACATGGCGTTATTATCGAACTCTAGCCATGGGAACATTTTGAGCCTACAGTATTTGCAATTTTGCATTGAATCAATAGGTGCATTCGACATCGGTTGTGGCGCTGTATGAAGTCGAACACACCTTACTTTATCCCTCCACCAGCTACAGTGGACGTTGTAGCTTCGCTAACGTAGTTCTCAGCATTCCCTTAGCCGCCTCAAGTAAAATCCTTGTGAAGAGGCTTCATTAGTTAAAACAAGATCAGCCATAGAGAGAAACAGCCTATAGAAATGCCTACCGAAACCTTTTTCCGGTGTTGTTAACATTTCTATCTAACTTGATACGTCTTTACAGTAGGCTAAACTACGGTGATGGCGCGCACATTATGTTGGGAAGTGTGAGAAAATAGATAATGGTGGGTTGTAATCTTTAATCAGACACTGTGCTCGTAAACAATTTTTCCGGTTTGCACTATCAATTTTCAGGTGCAATTAAAAGTAAAATAGCCTACTCGCACTAGAGCTCTGATATCCTAGCCCATAGCTTACGGAAGTCTAAGTGCAGAAATAAATAATAGGCTACCCCTGTACTTCGACCATTAATTTCACGTAGGCTATAATTACGGAATTCCGACATTAAAGTATAACTTAAGAATATGAAGAACATTCGGCTTTAAAGTCAGAATTTCGAAATACTTCCTTTAGGTTAAGTGCTTTCTAATTAATTATTTTTACAAAAAATATAGTTTTCACGCACTCACCTGATGTGTTCAACTTAACTTCAATGAATGAATGAAGTTCAGGGCATGCCCAGACACAACCCGGACGCACCTGAAAGGCAAACCCGATCGACACTAACCCGACCCTATTGCAAGCACACACTCACCCCTGTCTCTATCGTCAGGTAACTAATTAAAAACAAACTGATCAGAAAATCTGCATTTAAACAGACATCAGCGTGATAATGACCTTAAATGACAGAATCATTCTTTGATTCATGGAGTGGGCGGGACTTATGTTCTAGAGGCCAGTAGCCAGTAGGACCACTAGTCTGGTCCGGAGCAGGCTAACTGTCAGGCGTGTTCAAGGGTGTTGTTAGGAACTTTATGGCGATAAAGTACTGCCTCGAGTACCTTATTGCTTTTATAATACGGTTACCAGCGAAATTATAAATAGCAAATAAATAGTAAGCTGCCTTTCAGCACAAAATAGTTACAGACAACAAACATAGTGTATCGCATTTCAGTAGCCGAGAGAAAATAGTCCCTGTAAACAGTGGCTGTTGCTATGCAACGGACAAACAGCACTGTGAACTTCACATTTGTTAGCCTAGCTAGTGCTAGATCTCGCACCATCTCATTCATTCAATGCTCATTTTATAAAAGCTGCCTTTAAAATAACAATGACAATGGGACACTTTCAATAAAATAATATTTCATTTAAACAGTAGGCCTAAACATTCTAAATCAATCATTAATGTTTCGTAGGCACTGGGTATATGGTAGCTAGCTAGCCTACATATGCTGTAAACAAGTTACTATTGACTTGGGACTGTAGACAAACATTAGGCTGTTGTTAAGGTTAGCTTATGTTGATTTGGATATCTCCATTAATTGTGCATCCGTGGAAAACCTTGTTTTCCAAGACCAGGCCATGTAATTGCGTGGCTACGAAGCTCAAATTAAAAGTGGATGTCTAGTTAGCAACTAATGGCTAGACCTGAGCTTCCGTCCAACGTTTCAGTAGTTAGACCAGATAGTTAGCACTGATAGCACGGGACAGTGCAAAATTATTGCTCAAAAATTAACCGAATGTTGCTAGTCTAGCTTGCTAACCAATAAATTGCTGCACACCAGTACTTGTAGACAGTCTTTTTCTTCGGCAACATTTTAGTTATTTTGAGTGCGCACTAATATGGAACGCGCGTCGGGCCTAACAACACCCTTGAACACGTACTTTATTGGCGATAAAGTACTGCCTCTCGTACCTTATTGCTTAAATAATACGGTTGCAAGCGAAATTATAAATAGTAAATAAATAGTAAACTGCCTTTCAGCACAAAATAGTTATAGACAACAAACATTGTGTATTGCATTTCAGTAGCCGAGAGAAAATAGTCCCTGTAAACAGTGGCTGTTGCTATGCAACGGACAAACAGCACTGTGAACTTCACATTTGATAGCCTAGCTAGATCTCGCACCATCTCAAATAAATACGAAAATGGGACACTTTCAATAAAATAATATTTAATTTAAACAGTAGGCCTACTGTAAACATTCTAAACCAATCATAAATGTTTCGTAGGCACTGGGTATATGGTAGCTAGCTAGCCTACATACGCTGTAACAAGTTACGAGTGACTTGGGACTCGATAGACTAACATTAGGCTGTTGTTAAGGTTAGCTTATGTTGATTTGGATAGATCCATTAATTGTGCATCCGTGGAAAACGTCCTTTTAAGAAGCCAGGACCAGGTCATGTACTGTACAGTAATTGCGTGGCTACGAAGCTAAAATTAAATGAGTGGATATCAAGTTAGCAACTAAAGGCTAGACTTGAGCTTCCGTCCGTTTCAGTAGTTAGACTAGCTAGTTAGCACTGATAGCACGGGACAATCCAATATTATTGCTCAAAAATCAACCGAATGTTGCTAGTCTACCTTGCTAACCAATAAACAGCTGCACACCAGTACTAGTAGACAGTCTTTTTCTTCGGCAACCTTTTAGTTATTTTGAGTGCGCACTAATATGGAACGCTCCCCTTTTAATGTAAATGTAAAAAGGCGTACAGTACTTTATGCTCAATAAAGCACACCCCGTGACTCACTCTCAACCAATCAGAATGCTTGATTTCAACCACCCGTATAATAATTCGGGAAACTTCGTCGCCTGTGCTCAAGGTTCGCGTGACGTAAACGGAATCGAAAAGTCGGAGCAAATTTACAAATTAGCCGTTTCATCAATAAAATAAGAACATTTTCAGCGACTACACTGCCTATTTGTCGTCACATTGTAATTCAAATGCTGATTACAAGTACCGTTAAGCTGAAATATGAAAAGTAAAAAATTACAGTTGTGAGGTTTGTCCGCCTCGCTTGACATCTTGCAATGACTTCTGGGGAATCAGAAGCGTTCTCGCTGGTCAAGTCACCATCCGATGCATCCTCGATAAAAGGGGCGGATCAAGAAAATTTCCGGGTATTTTTGGCGTTCTTGGTGACTTGTGTTCTTTGGATTGGAACCTTTCTTGGGCAATGAAAGATGACGTCAAACGAGTTCGCAAAAACACAAGAACGGAAGAAAAAAAAACGTGGATTGATAAACAGCCATAGCCTGTGCTCTGTACGGCCAAAAGAGGGCAGCAATATGCCGGTTTTGCGTCTCTTAGGCCGTAAATCAACCGGAAGAAGGAAAAGTGTGCGCTTGCTTTGAGTGCTCTAGCTGGATTCTCTTTCAACTCATATTTATATTGAAAATTACATGCTACGAAATACACATCAAGGATAGGCCACGATCATACTGGTAAGCGAATTGGACACCGATATCGTGCTAGAACATCAATGTTAGAAATCGACAATGGCTAGCTAGCTGTAGTCGTCATACGCGCTAGGTTCCTGTCTTTATTTTAGTTAGTGCTAGCTTTAGCTAGCTGGATAGCTTCACAGTTTAGCAAGTGTTAAGCATGTGGTGCATATAATGTTTTTGGTGCAGCGTGAGCTAGAAAACGGTGTCAGCAAACACATACTAATAATTTGTTTTCACTTTGAGTTGGATCTAACCCTTTTTCTCCTGCCAACACAACAACGTCTGAATGCCACTTTGTAATCGAACGTGTTGTTAAACCGTACTATCTTGCTAACAGCAGCACCAACATGTCTGCTGTGCAGTAGCTACACTAGCTAGCTCTACAGTAATGCCAACAACTGGAAGACATGTTCTGTTCAACATCCAGATGTTGGACCATATAGGCTAGCCAAGTTACTAACCCTAGCTGTCAGATTCAGTTTGGTACTAGAGACTGGCCAAATGAACGATTACGATATGATTTGTATTACTGTAAATTCTAGCCAAGGTACCCAAGCTACAATACCCTGCATAATTATTCATTTCCCCTCCTTTGGTCGGTCAGATATTACTGCAAAAAATACTGGATTTATTGTAAAATGCAACCAAACATGACCTATTTACTAGTAACGCATGCACGGCCACTCAGCAAGCCTGAGAGAGACATTGATTACGAGGAATCTTTGCAAATGTGTTGGATTTACCGCCAGATAATAAAATACATGTTATAGGCTATTGTATTCAACACTGGAACAATTAAAGTAGTGAAATATGAGTGCCTATTCGAGGTTAGGCTTCGCTGGTCACTGTGTAGGGGAATTGTCATAAGTACCCTGCCCTGAGTACATGCTACTGCTGGAGGCAACACCCCGAGGCTCAACGTTGCCAGAGAGCATTTGTACCAGACTTCAAGTGAATGCAATTTGAGGATAATTAAAGCTGATATCAAACTTACGCCCTTGGAAGTATAGGAATACTGGGTCAAGCAAGGGAAGTTTGTATAGTGAATAGTGTTGCACACTTCTTGCACACAGCAAACCTTAATGAAGAAAAAGAGTAATGAGGGGCTTTTGCCCCGGTAGAGCTTTATGTCTAGCAATGCCCCTGGCTCATAACAATTGCAGGTCATTTCCACACCAACAACCGACTGAGGAGCAGGCCCAAATCATTAAGTTACAGACCCCATGCCGCGCGCACGTGATGCCGCGCGCACGTGATTAAGATGCCGCTTCGTTGATTCGGTTACACACAGACAATCCTAGAATTATAGATAGTGCCCGTATCCGTGATGCAGCTGGTGATTAAAATGTTAGTTAGTGGATTTGATATTAATTTAAAAAAAAATGTTTCTGCACATTTGCTATGTGCAAGCAGAGTTTTAGCCTAAACACATTAAGTCACAAACAAAATGGACTGATACTGAAATAAAGTATTCACTTTATATTGTCTCTGTTAAGCCTAGTTTATACTTATGTCGCCGACACTTTTGAAATGGTCGCCGACGAAAAAAAAAAGTGTCGCTCAGGCTGCTGCATTTATACTTCGGGAAACAGTCACCTGTGCTCAATGTTCGCGTGACGTAAATTGAATCATTTTACTGTTACATTTGTAGCTATGGTTACATTGTTTATGCTTTACCCTTGGTGATCGATCAGAGAAAATGGCTGTAGGTAATTTTGAGAGGCATTATAAAGGTGTGGATATGTTCTAACTTGCTCTGCCAATCTCTCCTATATTCCTTCCATCTTAAACAGCTGTTGAGCGTTCACTAACAATTCAAAACAATGCCGTCAACGATGCGTGCCTTCTATCTAGCCAATCACACTTGCGCGACACTGTGACGACATCAGCGCCAGTAGAAATTTCTCCTGGTAGGCGACGGTTAAAAGTGTCGACCCTGACGCCATTTCTGTCGGCGACCTTTTCAAAAGTGTCTGCGACCTAAGTATAAATTGGGCTTTAGCTAGCCAATATTTCATCTGAAAGAATCTGACTCAATGCCACCAGTCAGCATTGCTCACCTGGCTGTATCGGCATTAGCTTCTAAATGACAGTATACCCCTAAAAACGTATTTGTGAACTGTAAATTCAAAGGTTGTCCAGCAAGTAAGTCCTTATTTGATGATGCCTAAAGCAATTGAAATCAGGCTAAACCTTAGTGAGTTTGGGTAGGCCTAGTCTACACAGCAACAATTGAAGCTAAAAACCTTCCAGCTGTATTACTGAAATCACGCTGCCCTGGAATAAACGCCGCACCAAAAATGAACATTGGGAAATAAACGCTGCTCTCAATTAAACGCAGAACCAAAATAATCGGAAAACCTACCTTGTACCAGATAGTTCATCGAAGCGAGCTAGCTGACTTCGCCTCTCGTGAATTTGCCTTTCATCAACCCCAAGTTTGCGTGCTACAGATCTGTTTCTGCTGGTGAGTGCACTGCACAGCTTTCTGTTTGAAAGCTAAACTGTAAGAACGTTCAGGGGTAGATTAAGGTGGTCAGGGGCCCTTAGGCTGCTATTTGTGTGTGTGTGTGTCCCCCTTAAACATTGTTCTTTACTAGAAAAATGTATTTAGTGCCATACATGGTCCACATGAAAATAAGTTGAACTGGCATTCCTACAAGTGGTGGACCACAACATAAAATGACCACCACACCACATAGGTAAAATGAAACATTACAGACAAAACACAAATACTAAGAAGCATAAGCCCCAATGCTAGAATCAGCTCTTTAATTATGATCAAGAAACACTTGCAATACAACCAAAACTAACATAAACAGAGATGTAAGTGGAAAGAATACCAAATATAACCCTTTGCCGCCACAGCCCCAAAACAATTACAATGGAAATTTCACTATAAACAGCAAAGCAAAAGAATACCCTGCATTCACAGTTCAATGCAAGCTGTTAATAACTTTTAGCTTAATTAACCAACAGGTAAGCTACAGCATCTGCATCAGTGCTGAACACCATGTTTTACTGAGGCAAAATCACAACATCAGTGGTGGAAGAAGTATTCAGAAAGTACTTAAGTACTAATACCACACTGTACAAGTCCTATAATCCTAAAATAGCTACCTTTTTTAGTATTTTTTATTTCTTGATTTTGTAGGAGTGATACCTCCAATCCAGCTCGTTAGGGAGACGATCTATGACGGTGATAAAAACAGTTGTTTTGATTTTGTCGCGGTCTGACCACTCATAGTCCAGTTCACTGGATTCATACGCTTGTTTTTTCCTTTCCCTGTGTCTGCGCGTCCACTTTGTAGACTTGGGACAAAGATGGAGACATGTTTTTTGCATCATTCTTGTTTTGACAACTTGTCAAAATCTTCTCGTAGACTGGCTACATAATCCCTCAACGAGCTGACCAAACTAACAGCATTACATAAATCCAGGTCTTGTGGAAACTAGGGATGGGCATCATTAATCGACGACTGATTATCGATCATTAAGAATTTTGTCGATTACATTATTTCTTCATCGATAAAACTAATGCGTGTTCTGTTGCTTAGTGTGAGTCTTGAAGGAATGTAATGGAATTCGCTATGTGGCAGCAATTAAACATTTTACCAAACAAAACGATGTTTGGAAAAAAAACGCCACAGGCCTACTCAGGTACTGGCTAGTTTCCATGCATTTCGAAAGTAAACATGAAGAGGTCACAGCGAAGTGTAGCGTGAGACCATTTTGACTTAAAAATGACTTTGTTCACTGCCAACACTGCAAAGCTGAGGTTAAATACAACTCCTCCACGACTCAAATGATGTACCACTTGAAGAACGTACATCCGACCCTGGTTAGTGGCGGTGCATCGTGCTCTCTGTGTTTGCACGGAGGAGCTGCGATGCACAACGATCAGAGAAAATTACCCAATGGATCTGTAAGTCCATCGAGATGGATATGCTATCCTTAAGTATTGTTGAGGGCGAAGGTTTTTATGAAGCTTTGTTAATTAGCCTGAAAAAAACGAGGGTCAGTTGTGTTTGAGCACCGGCTTAGCTGTCGTCTCCGCTTCTAGGAGTTACAGAAATAGTTGTTCCTCTTGTAATACAGATCTCAATGCGGAAACACGCTGTGTTTTTTCTATTTTCACTGCATTTTAATATAGCCTATAAATAGTGAATTTTAATATAAAATGTTAATGATTAATCGAAAATCGATCGTTGATTCTCCCGACGATCGATTAAGACAATTTAATCGAATGCCCATCCCTAGTGGGAACGCTGCAGTATGTTGTTCCACATATTACACAGAATGGCATTCTCTAGTTTGTCCATCTTCACATAGTGTCCTGGCTTCGTCCTGTGTAGTAAGACTTTGGTTTGTGTCATTACTGATATTTTGCAGCGACTCCTGGATTCTGGCATAATTCTGTTGCAGTGCTTTTGTCGCTTGCATGTGAGCTGACCATCTAGTGTCTGAGAGGCTTTTCAAAGTCTCGATCTTCTGGTTGTCATTTGGCTGTAAACCTGCTGTAATTGTCTGCCAACAGGATGTGGATTTGGAGGAAAAATGTGTGTGTCTGCACCAAATTCAAAAATCCTCTGTCTCAAGGCAGCAGTTAACACTATTAACACCCACTAAATTGAGTGTGTGTTCAGCGCACGGTACCCACTCGATTAATGGGTTCACCTGTTCAATACCCGCTTGGAGGCCACTGTAAACACCAGAAATGTTGGCTGCAATGTCGTAACATTGGCCTCTGCAGTTACTGATATCAATGCAAATCTGTAAAACACCAAGCACAGACTAGCAAAGCGACTCTACTGTATGACTTTTGATCAGCAGATCAAAAGTCTTGATAAAACTTGATAAAGCGCTATGTAATGCAGCCATCAGGTGCCAACTATCGCATGATGAATATGAGCTGGTGTGTGTGTAACGTCAGGAGTGGAATCAACACTGATCGGAAAGTACTTTTTAAATTTTATTATTTTTGTTCCCTAGGGGTGGGCGATATGGCCAAAATCTTCTATCATGTAATTTTATGTCACGGTTACGGTATATATCATGGTACTGCATGTATTGCATGTACTACAAGACGATACTGGCTATTATTTAAAGGCAACGACAGTACGAGCGTTCCAATTGGCTGATGCGCAGTCATGTCATCCACGTGGTGACCTACTCACAGCTCAATACGGATCCGTAATACCCTCCGACGAAATTTCGAAATGAGCGAAAGCGATCAGTCTGAGTTTTACTATCCATATCTAACTTCGGTTTTGGCGTATCAACCTCGTTAAAGCTCAGTCGATACGTTAAAGCCTCAGTTTGATATTTCCCGGCATGACCTCACTCTCAGTTAGTAAATAGTTAGCCTTAACTAGTCATCCTAGATCAAGAATGCTAGCAACGCCACCAGTGTAATTTTACATAATTATTTACAGCACATGACATATGACTTGAACAACATATCGAATTGGTCACCTGCAGAATGGGTCATCAAATATATAATTAATTAGCATTGGCATGAATGTTGACTGCTTAGACAAAATACCACCGCAAGCACCCTCTTTAAACCTCTGTCCAATATTCACATTCATTGTCAAATAGTTGTTTTAGCTCTGAATCTATCCGCCCACCATCTGCACAGCGCGTAACATATGCGAGTATTGCCTTTCTGTGTCTCTCTGATCCTTCATGTTCAGCCAGGCACACAGCTGCATTTTTCCAGTCACTATAGCCTGCTGTCAGTGCACACTGACTATCACTGTCCCCAAATAATTTGCAAGCGAAACAAAACACGGTGCCTGTTGAGGGGGAATAAAGCAACCATTCTCTTGGCTGAGTGTTTTAGAAAAGTACCTTTTTTGGTGTTATTGTTGTCTTTCTGAGGCAGCAGCAACATCTGCTTCTTTGCTCTGGCAACTTTCAGTTCCCATTTTAATGTCTTCATTTAGTCATTTAGCAGACGCTCTTATCCAAAGCGACTCACAGTAAGTACAGGGACATTCCCCCCGAGGCAAGTAGGGTGAAGTGCCTTGCCCAAGGGCACAACGTCATTTGGCACGGCGGGGAATCGATCCAGTAACCTTCTGATTACTAGCCCGACTCCCTCACTGCTGAGCCATCTGACTCCCTTCATCAATTTTATCCCAACATGCAAGCTCTAGGTAGCTGGATTTGCAGCCTCTTTTTGTGTTCTTTCCTCCGCAGCAACAGGTGTAGGGGGGGTGGGGATTCCCTTCATCTCTGCCGGGCAGGTGAACTGTGTCTGCAGCATGGCTTCAGGTGGCTGAATTCTCTGTCTCAGACTCCCTCCGATCTGAGTGAGATGGTTGTGAGGCTGCGGCCTTGTTGCGGAGGTCATCTTGACTGGTGTCTTTACATCTATCACTGATAACTTGAGAAAAAGAGAACCAGCCTTAAAAACCGACCTGTGTAATATGCGTTTCATTGTGGAATTCGCTGAAATATTACAGATGACATGATGAGCAGTTGCCGCAAATCCCAATTCCTATCCAAACAACGTAATTCACGGCACAGCACTCCATTGGATTCTGAAATGGACACATGCAATAATTTGAACTTGCACAGTGCCTGGTTCTCGAGATAATCGTGGGAAACTGGATGCCATAAAATCCCCTTATATAACTACAAAGACTGATACACAGAGATTCCTGGCATGATTAGACTGTAGGCTAGTACTAATGCTTGGAAGTGGTTGTCTTCTGGGACCCATTCAATTTTTTTTTTACCAACTTGAAAACAAAAGCCTAGCTGTTCAATAAATTCAAAGCAATAGGCTAGTAACAACATGAGCTGGTTTAGCATCTACATCAAACTGAAATAAATAACGTATTTCTTCAATTAAACGCCACCCTCAATTAAATGCCGCACAAAAACAATTACAAAACAGTTATTTAATTTAACTGGCAGCTGCCCGGGGCGCCAGGAAGTTGGGGGCAGCATTTTCCGCCGAGAGGGGAGGCCTTTTCCGCAATTTGTGTGTTTGGCCCTCTGTTGGCCAAAAAATGTATTGCGATTGTGTACGTCCCAAAAGGCCTTCAAAATAAAGGCACTTTACTCTTACCAAATAAAGTCACTTAATAATACTGAATGCAATTATATACTTCTAAATGATGAAATCTTACTAATTAAACGCCCTCGAACAAACGTGGCCCTTGAATAAACGCTTCACCAAAAATGATTATTGTGTTATAGGCGCCGTAGCGTTTAATCGAAGAAATACGGTAACATGCTTATTATCAGCTCAAATTCCACGTTTCCACCAGCCTACTATTGTGCAATCTTCAAAAATCACTTTCTGTGTCCATAACTTCATATTTTATTTATGATCTCAGCTATCATCTGCATGTTGCAACAATGACACAAGCTTTCACTGTCACAGCCTGCAAAATATGTTAGCAATTCAGTAATAGTTGTATGTTGAGTATCGAGTACTGCAATACTACTCTTGGTATCATTATCGAAGTCCAAATTTGGTATTGGGACAACACTACTAACACCATTTCATGGTCAGTTTTTTGCATTTTCTTCATGAGATGCAGTTTGTACAACTCCTTTACAGGTAACTGGGAATACATTAGATTCCATTTAATTCCACAGTTCTACATGCAGAATGGTCGGATTTGGATGGGTTTCCTTTGCCACAGAAGAAAAGCTAATTTGTAGCTTTCAACAGCACATTTATGGGATCTTAAGAAAAATTAGTTCAATATTGTGTAGTCAGCTAGCTAAAGCAAGTTATTACATGGCTTAATACTTGATGTTGGCCTACAATAAACATTTCATAATTCTAACCAACCTGGCATCGTTTCTTGCATGGCTACACTGCCTCATTTTTTAAGTTTGAAAAATACATTCTACTCCATCTGTGCAATACTGGTTATAAGGATGCGGAAGATTGCTTGCTATGTTTGCATTGATTGATTGCGATATAGCTTTAAAGTACTGTACAGTAAAGTCATGCTGTGCTTGGTATATTTCTGTACCGTTCATACCATCCACCCCTAGTGTGCAGCTATGCAGGCGAGGGGTGGGCGGATTGATCTAAAGTATCGATATCGATACCAACGTTGGTATCAGTATTGATCAATACTCGTGTGCAGTGTTGGGTTACAATGTAACGAGTTACAGTAGTCAGACTACTTTTTTTTAGGTAACGAGTAACTTAACGCGTTACTTATTTAATTGAATGAATCCGTTACTGGTTCCTTGTTCAAACAAGTAACTCATTACTTAATTTAGTCTTTTGGTTGTGAGTACTCAGCATGTAGCTAAAAGTCTAGGAAAGTTGAGGCTACTTTTTTCTAGGTACCTACAAAAATGTCATCTGCTAGACAGGTGGGTCCCCTTCGTTCTTTTGGTGAACAGTCTCACAAGCCCAATTTACCCGGCGTCATGGAGCCGACCAGCTAAATAGTTATTTAAGACTTGCATGTACAGGCCTACGTAATGTCATATTAAATAATGTATTTAACTCAAGCTTGTGTGATGTGTTGCTGTATCGTTCAGTGGTTTAGGTTTAGGATTATATTGCAGTAAGTAAAATAGTCTGGTTGAGTACTACATAAGTGAACACCATTTTGCTACTCTATACCTAGCTATAGCTTAGATTCGTTTTGCTCCTAGATTCAAACCTAGCACTGGTAAATTGTAGAGCTAGCTAACTACTAGACTTTTGCCTGGCATTTTACAACATTAGTTATTGATTAGAGTTTCTTGATTCAAGAACTTATGCAAATATTGTTTTTCATTATGGTGGATTATTACCTTGGTCTGTCTTGCTGTATAATGAGGATTGATCATGTTATATGCGAGTGACACTGAATATTCAGTACAATATGTGCTATTGCTGAGGTCAATCCATTAAATGTGCCTTCTGGGCATGAGAGTGATCAAGGTGAATTGTCTTAGAAATAAAATACTTTTCTTAATTTAACGCCTTACTCTCTATAGCAAGTAACTAAGTAATGTAACGAGTTACTTTACAAGTAATGTAACGAGTTACTTTACAAGTAATGTAACTAGTTACTTTACAAGTAATGTAACTAGTTACTTTACAAGTAATGTAACTAGTTACTTTAAAAAGTAACGTTACCCAACACTGTTCGCATGATGAGATCGATACCTAAATATATTTTCTCTACATTCAGTACCAGGGTGTCCGCGGGGTTTTAAAAAGTATTAAAAGGTGATAAATCAAAATTGCCAAATTTAATGCCATTAAAAGTGTTAAATTTGGTTTTAGTGGTATTTTTTTTTTTTTATATAGGTATTATTTTTTTCAGACTATCAAGTGTCCTATTCTGATTGAAATTATTTCTGCTAAAGTTCGCTTTAGTTCTTTTTTCGCGGGTTTTAGCTGAACTAATGTTTGATGGTGACGTCATAATCAGTGGTCGTTCGACATCTCAAACGCTTTGCTTAAACATAACTCGCTTGCATGGCTAACATGGCTCGCTTACGATTTTGACTTAAAAATCTTCAACGTCTAGACAACTATGGGGAAATGCAAATTTTCTGACAGCTGGGTGCAAGACCCAGAGTTTAAGGAATGGCTCAGGCCGGTAGTAGGTAATGACCGGCAGGCTTATTGTTCGGTTTGCAAAAAATCCATCAATGTGAACTGGATGGGAGCGAATGCACTTCGGTCGCATATGGAGTCCACGAAGCATAAAAATGGAATGCGCAGTCGGCGGCAGCAGTTAACTCTACCACTCTTAACTGTCTGTGGTGCTGCACCTCCGAAAACTAGTGCTACGGTACACACCAACGCAACGGCTACAGCAACTACTTCTGACCTCCGGGTGACTTTGGGCTCCACACCAACACTTCGTGCGGAGACTCTGTGGTGTTTAAACACTGCAGTTAAGCACCACTCCTTCAATTCCAACGAAGGCATTTCGGAGCTTTTTAGAGATATGTTTCCCGACTCTGACATCGCCAAATCATTTACGTGTGGGAAAGATAAAACCGGCTACATAATCAGATTTGGGCTAGCCCCATACTTCAAAAAACAGCTTGTTGATGGCATCAACAAGGCTGGGCCATTCGTATTAATGTTCGATGAGAGCCTCAATCAGGCTTCAAAGAAAAAACAGCTTGACATCCATGTTCGATACTGGGAGGATGGCCGTGTCCAATCCAGATACTTTGGATCTCAGTTCTTGGGACATGGAAGGGCCGAGGATTTGTTGCATCACATCAAGGTAAGTTAATATATATTAATATATATATATATATATTTTGCTATATAGGCCTACTTAGGCGGCATCCTGTGGTCATTCATTTGAAGAGTTATTTATTCACAAAGATTTTATGTATTATAGAAAAATGTTGGCAAATGTATTGTTGGCTACACAAAAGGATTAAAATGGCCAAAGGCCTGCAGTTATTTGAATGGAAGCTGAGTAGGCCTACCTGCATTAATAAACCTGTGGGGTATAGCTCCAAGGTACAAGAAAATCAAACATGTTTTTAGTATTTTGTTAAGTTCAGTAACCTATCACAGTTATAGAAATTTAATATTTGGCTCAAGTTTTGCTGGTGAAAAAAATAAAATAAAATCATTGCTAAAATACCAACTAATAATTGATATCAAATGTGTGTGCAGTATGCTTCTCCTTACCCCCAAGTGCCAAGCCTTGTGAATGTTGAGATCTATTTGACTGTATCTGATTGATAACTTTTAACAAATTGTCTCCTGTGTCAATTCACAGGAATGTGTTACACAACTGAGTATGAGGGAACTACTATCAGTTGGCATGGATGGCCCCAATGTGAATTTTAAGTTAGTGGATCTTCTCCAGAAAGAGCATGCAGAGCTCTACGGAGGTGCTCAGGTTGTCACTGTTGGAAGCTGTGGACTTCACACCGTCCACAATGCTTTAAAGGCAGGCTTCACTATGTGGCAGTTGGAAAAACTTCTGCGAGCCATGCACTTCCTCTTTCATAATGTTCCTGCCAGGAGAGAAGACTTCACTAGTCTGACAGGGTCCTCCTGCTTTCCCTTACCATTTTGTGGCCATAGATGGGTCGAAAACGTTCCTGTGGCAGAGAGAGCAGTTGAAGTTTGGCCAGTGCTTAAGATGTATGTGGATGCTGCAGAGAAAAAGAGGGTTCCAGTCCCCTGCACAGCCTCATATGACACCATAGTAGCAGCACAAAAGGATCCATTAATTATTGCAAAACTCCAGTTCTTTCTCGCAATTGCAAGGACATTCAACCCCTTCTTGACCAAGTTCCAAACTGATGAGCCAGTGTTGCCCTTCTTGGCCAAAGATTTGACTGAGCTGCTGATGGTAATGATCACTGTAAATGTTTTATATCATTGATTGCATTTGATGAATCTGTATGTAAATAGCTTGATTTCTGACTGCTTGTTTTGCCATTTTAAGAGTTTACTGAGGCGGTTTGTTCAACGAGAGCTCCTCCAGGACCTCAGACCCGAGCAGCTGATCAAAATAGATCTAACAGATGAAAGGGACTTGGTCTCTCCTAAGAGTGTAGACATAGGCCTGGGAGCTGAATCTGCTATCAAGGTAATTTTGATATATCCTACTACTATACTATTTTTTTTCAGAGATGCACATGTGTTTTGGGTTGCCTGCACAATGAACCAGGATGTATGTTGTAAAATTAACTTTTGACACTTAGAAGTACTGCTACTACTATGTTATGGCTGCTACTACAACTACTACTAAAAATAATAAGAAGAAAAAGAAATACAGATTAAAAGAGTAAAACTGATTCTTTTCCAAAGCATTTGCAGTGAACATTCATTAATGTTCCTCATTTGTTAGGAACTACAGGGCAAACCAGGATGCAAGTTGGGTGAGCTTTCTGTGCTCACCTTCAGGCGAGAATGTTTGCAGGGCCTGGTTAAGGTGGTTGTGAAGCTACAGGTGAAAAGCCCCTTGAAATTTCCAATGGTCAGACAGATTGCATGCTTGGACCCTACAAAGATGCACAGAGATCCTGATTGGTGCATCAGACAGATGAAGGGCATAGTGCAAACATTCCTTCAGGGCAAGCAGCTGGCAGGTGGCATCCCAGCTGGTAAGAAAATATTGGATAGGGACAGTTAAAGTACTTAGGTTATTCAGATTGATTAAAGCTGTGTAAGAAGTCTCATTAGCAAGATGGTTTTCTGCATTCTCCTCCCAACAGTGAGGAAGTGTCAATGCTTTATCAAATTAATAAGTTCTGAAAAAGTCTTACACATTCCTAGCTCAGTGTAGAATGTTATAACATGATGTTGTGATATATGTATTGTCAAATGGGTGACTAATTAATTTTGAATGACCTATTAAGTACCTTAATTCCTGTGTCAATGTTGCAGGTGATGTGATCATCCAGCAGTTCACGTCATTGCTGTCCCTTGAGGGCAGAGATGAACGCTTCCGCTCTTTTCAACCTTTTAAGCAGCGTGTGGATGTGTTTCTACACTCAACGCTCAGCACATCATACACTGACCTTTTAAGGTTCTGCCAGAGCCTTTTACTTCTGTCGCATGGACAAGCCACAGTGGAGAGGGGCTTCTCCATAAACAAAGAGGTGGAAACGTGTAACCTTCTAGGTGAATCCTTGGAGGCACTGAGGTTAATCTGTGACAATGTCAGTAGCTGTGGTGGTGTCTTCAAGGTGCCTTTAACCAAGGACCTGCTGGCCTCTGTGGCCTCAGCAAGGTCCCAGTACAGGCTATACCTTGAGCAAGAACGCAAAAAGAGGGAGAGTGCTGCTCAGACACTGAAGAGGAAGGCTGCAGTGGAAGAACTAGTGGAGCTCAGACAGCAACGCAGAGTCCTGGATGATGTCTGTACCATCCTTGAAAATGATGCCAATAAATTGGCTGAGGAGGCAGAGGGGAAGGCTGGGTCAAAAATGGCCCAGCTAATCACTAAATCCAACACACTGAGAAGGAGGTACAAAGAGAAAAAAGAGGAACAGGTCAAACTGGACAAAACTATTGAGGAAAAGGCCATTCAATTAAGACAGTTGCCATAAGAATATTTTCTGACTGCTTGTTTTGTTATTTAAAGAGTTTACTGAGGCGGTTTGTTCAATCTTTTGCTCATGGGTTCATATGAGTCCTGTAGCACAGGTTTATGTAAATAAGAGCAGTTCACCAGTTCACGTAGTGGATGTCAGTTTGTAATGATCACTGTAAATGTTTTAATAATTGATAGCATTTGATGAATCTGTATGTAAATAGCTTGATTACTGACTGCTTGTTTTGCCATTTGAAGAGTTTACTGAGGCGGTTCTATTCACGAAATGAAATAAATGTGTGCAATATGTGGTCAACATCAGCGAGTCTCTAAATCTATTCTGTTGTGTATAGTGTTATATATGTAAAAATCTGCGTAAACGTGAAAAAGGTCGCCAATTAACACTTGCAAACTCAGTGTCGTGATGGTATTAAAAAAAATTCAGATGGTAGTAAAAAGGTTATTAAAAGGTATTAAATTTAACTTAAGGATTGCTGTATATACCCTGAGTACACAGTACCCTTTACATCACTCCCGCTCATTTTTCCCCACCTCCACTGCTTTGCAGGGAGTTGTTGCCGGCGTGCACGTGCAGTAACATGACCCAGCAGCACACTATACTAACAGTATTTTTGACAAAACTCTTTGTCCTGTGTTTTATTATAAGCATAGTCATGATCGATACCAAATTTTGCAGTATGGCACACCCCTAATGCAGGCTGAGGAGACCCCCTCTCCTGGCAATGCCCTTCCATGCTCTGTTCAACAGGATCAGAATGGTCAAATTGTTTTTTATTCATTATTCTAATCATTTCAGTGTACATTTAAAACTGACAATTTTACACAGGAGTGAAAATAAATGTACATTAGTCTAATATGTAGACCTATAAGGATATAAAATAATAATTTGAATAATCGTGATTTCAATATTGACCAAAATAATCGTGATTATAATTTTTTCCCATAATCGAGCAGCCCTCGACAGTGTGGTTAAACGTCAAATGTATGGACTGGCTACTGCCTTCAAATGTCTGCATTGACTCGGCCAGCAATTTAAGTGCCTTTTAAGGTGCCGATGCACTAGGGAGTTTGCTAGCAGCTTTGTGCGAATAGTGGGTGTGATTGGGATTAGCATGTACTTCATTGTTGTGCTAGCTGTGTTATGCTTGCTAGTTTAGTTTTACTGGCCATACTGATGTTACTTGTCCACAGATGCCCTTATAAAAAGATTACAAACGCATGCTGTGTGTGATTTGCTGTTTGTGAACCAGGAATGTGATGCTGCTGCACAATCATATTAATAGTTATCTAACTAGATGTGGCTTTGATAGCTAGGAATGGATGACACATACGGGATATATGAACATAGATTCCGGGTTGGTTGTTGCTGATTGACATGGTGGCGAAATTCACGTGCAGTGTTCTGTCTAGGCTGTTTCTTCGTCTAACTTGCATGCAGCTTCGAATGTAAACACGGCGCACGTTTTACGTCTGTTACTTTCACTATTCAACTGGTTTAGCCATTAGGAACACACAGCGGGGTGTAGTAGAATCTTTTTACAGGCAATTATGTCAATATTTTTTTTTTAATGTCCGATTGAGTTTTCAGCATGATTGCAAGACGTTGTGTTGCAAAATGGGCAACCTCACTAAATCCAATGTAGAACAAATGGGGCTAGGTGTGTGCGGGGAGCAAATATGGTCTGGTTG
Organism: Hypomesus nipponensis; assembly: GCF_054491055.1. NCBI lineage: Eukaryota > Metazoa > Chordata > Actinopteri > Osmeriformes > Osmeridae > Hypomesus > Hypomesus nipponensis. Next base: position 3,824,455 of record NC_140362.1, on the reverse strand, counting down.
TCTGAACATCCTAAATCTATAAGTAAACGTTCCGATATAATTATTTTTGAAAGTGCTATGATCCTGGAAATGTATAGTAATGATCTCGCCTTTTTGTTCCTTTTCCTTTCAGGATTGACTTCATCGGCCTCAGGAAGATGGTCTCTAGCATTTGATCTTTGAATACCCTACTACCCCAATGGATTACCTTCATCAGACAGATGGAGGAGCAAATACCTACATCTGCACAGAATGTGGAGATGGGTTCAGGGTCTACTCTGCTTTGTTAAGCCATTTGACTATTCATGGGCCCTTGGATTCATTTTCCTTAGATGGGTCCTTCAATGGGTTTGATGTTGCCCGTGAATATGTGCTCCATGACAATGGCACACTTACAGTGGTTGACAGATCTTCCAACTGTAAACCGGTATCTCCGATTCTTGAAAATCCCATCCCGTCTGAACCAGTTTACTCCTTTAAATCAAAGATCAAAGAGAGGGTCACTTCAAAGCCTCCTGTTGACAACTCAACCCCTAAAACGTATGGATGCGAAACATGCAGTGAATCATTCGGCAGTCTGCGTGGTCTACAACAACATCAGCAATATCGAAAGACAGAGGAGGGTCACAAGTGTACCTTGTGTTGCAAAGTATTTTCTGATAGAGAAAAGCTGAAGGGACACTTAGTGGAGCATGCCCATGAGAGATTTTACTGCTGTGGTCACTGTGGGAAACGCTTCCTGAAACTGGAGGGTTTCTATGTACATCAGAAAGAGCAGCATAAATCACCTGGGGTTAAGTCAGTGACCAAGTCAGACAGAAATCAAGGAAACAGTGCAGAGAAGACTTACTCTTGCAAGAAATGCAATTTGCACTTTTTCTGGCTCTCGGACTTGCAGAGCCATTCACTCAGCCACTGCAAAGAATTCACTACAAAAGAATTTTCCAAGCCCCCTACACCAGGTGACAAAGTGCAGCCTCTGTTAAACGAGACATCTCACAACAGTCTGAACAAAAATATATCTATCAATCTTAAGACCGAAGGCGACATGGCATCAGAGACTCAATCGTGTTTTAGACCTTACAGATGTGGTTTGTGTGGCGACCGTTTTCAACAGTTGGCCAATTTAAAACTGCATCATTACTCCCATCAAACAAAACGTGATATTGATCAAACTCTGCCAAAGGGGAAAAAGCCCACTGTCGCATCACCTTCAAAGGGTAGAGGTAGGCCCCCACATATCAAAAGACCCCCTGGTTCTAAATTGCATCCTTGCAAATATTGCCACCGGGTGTTCAATCACTCCAGTAGTCTGTCTCGGCACATGAGATACCACAAAGGAACTCTTCACACTTGTGTATTCTGTGGGAGACATTTTCCCCAACGATGTGATGTCAGGAGGCACATAGCCATGTATCACAAAAAGGAACTGGAGAAGAAACCTGGGTTGAAATACCTTGCATTGCACACCAAGCCAGAAGCTGATGCTGAAACTTTGAAGTCAACTGAACACAAATTTAAGAAGTATTCTGACGTTGCAGAACTAGTTGCCGATGATGAGCGAAGGACAAAGCAACAGTCTAAAGCTTCTAAGCCAAGGGTCACCTACAAGTGTCAAGAATGTGGAAAAAAGTTTGGCCTGCAATGCGTTTACCAAAGGCACTTGCGATATCATAAAAGGCAACCAACAAGTACAATGTTTAAGTGCCCTCAATGTCCTAGTTTCTTCAAGCAAGCAACTGCTCTAAAGTGGCATCTTGACAATCACCCAATTCATTTGGAAGTATTCACAGATGAACAGAGGTCTCGAATGGGTTTCAGTCAGGACCCTGACCTAAAACATGACGATACGGCGGCTTTGGAGGATGACGAAACCATTGAAGACGTTGAGGGTGATCTAGCGTCCTCAGTTCTTTATGAATGCACAGAGTGCACAGAGACATTTTCTTGCTTGCAAAGGTTTCTACAGCACCAGACTTCTCATGGGTCAGATAACATTAAGTAGTTAAGCGGTGTACCAGATATTTATGTTTTTTCTTATTATAGTCAGTTTTCGCTGGCATTTCCCAATGGTCAGATTGTGTTGCAGTCCTAAATGTATGACAGCGTTATTGACTGAACTGTGACAGAAAATGAGTGAAATGAGTGTAATTTCATCTAGTCACCCTGAATCAAATATGTTCCCAAGTCTAGGTATGTTAACCCAATGTATGTATTAAAGCATTCTTTTCCTTTTTTAAAGGATCACTTGAAAGAATAATGTGCCTACTTTTATTGTGTGGATAATTTGTATGTAATCCCAAAACAGTCACTGACAGGAAGGTGACCTTTTGTCATTTGTGTATCTCTGGCAAACTTTTCCTCTTCTTCAAGTAATTTTGTTAAATATAGAACAATACGGTGTTTAAAAGAATCAACAAACATTAAATTACAATTTTTTTTTCTTTTTTTTTTTTGTAAGAAATTACTGTTGACATGATCATTTTAATAGAAAAAAATCTTAGCATTGACAGCTAGATACATTTGAACATGTTGTCCACCAGGTGTCATTACTCAGGTCACTAAACTAGTCCGTTTCTATCTCGGACTACTTATACCAAAGACCAAAGACACATTTTGTGGGTAATCTTACAAAGATTGTAACTTGCCATCCTTTTCTGTATATGGAGTCCCAGCACCCAAGATCCAGTCATGTTAAAAATGGCCCTAAAGGAACGGAATGGAAGAAACTTTTTGTTGGAGTTGTCTTTGTATGCTTTTTGGGACCATCATGGCTTCAGCATAGTTGTCATCAAGCAGACTCTGTATTCATCCTGAGACCATCCTTTTGAACAACTCAAAGGTGTGTCTGGGGCCAAATTTCTTGGCTCTGTTCTTTGGGTGACGGGACTGCTTCAGCCTTCTAACTTCAATTCAAAGTATTAAGTTGAGGGAGCGCTGTCAGTCTGGCTGACATGCCTGTAGGCCTCTATTAAGCAATAACTAATTATGTGTAATACTCCAACATTCCACACCAACTCTTAACTGGACCTTTTATCATATGACAGATAAGTACCACTTGGGGTAAAACAGCCTCATGTCTGTAGGTTATCCTCACCCAGTTATACGTGCAGGAGTTGGAAAAGACATGATTAAACATAACAGAGATGGGGAAGACTTGTATGGACTGTCTAGGACTTGGTCCCAAACAATAGGGACAGAGCTGCCAACTTGCACGCATTGGCCGTGAGACACGCATTTAAACCATTTCACACGCTCTCAAGTCTCACCTTGTATTACTCACGCTGAGAAGGCAATGCCAACCAAGTAGTCCTGCTATGTGAAATGACGACTGGGGGGAGGGGGGGTTCTTTGTATGAACCAAATCTCAGTCCAAGATTTTTGAAAAGTTGGCAGACCTGTAGGGAGTAATGTTGAACTGTATACAAATTATACCATCATCACAATGTGGAGTGATCACCATTTCCTTTGACAATTTACCTGTACAAATGTATCATATCAAAAACCTCATGGGTAACGGTAACTTATCATTCTACATTTGAGTAAAAAAGACTAGGCAGAGAGCCATTTTACCAGTATGATACCGAATGGGCCTTTGTGCTTTCAGTTTCTAAAATGGTGGACAGCAGAAGACTGCTTTCAGTCAGTGTTAGAGTGGTTTGTTACCATGGTATTCAATACCCATTCAGAGAGATGGATCATCCTATACAATAGGAGTTTCGTGTAAATACTTTGCATGGAATGTTGTGCCGTAGCAGCACTGTCCAGGGGATCACTGCTTGCCAATGCAACCACATGGTGTGGCTCGAGTTGCCGTGGCGCCATTTCACAGGCAGAAAATGCTGCTGCTGCAGCAGCACTTGGTCCACTAAGCCCGCGCCCCTAGAGGTAGAAAATAATTTACAAGGTGGATTGAGCGCAAAAACAGTATTGCGCAGCCAAAGAACATAGAGGGCGGATTCTAAAAAGGTTCTTCTACAGTCCTATTGGTTCTTGACGATTTCCTTGTGCTCTGGGTCTAAGCACATTGTTTGAGATACGTAAAAGAAAAACGAACGCAACATTTTTAAATAAGACGGTTTATTTAAAAAATGAGAGTATATTGTGTGTAACGAGGATATTGACTACTTCCCAAAACATCGTGGAACCAGATCGAGGGGAACAACAGTCGACGGCGCAGCATCACAGTGGTGAGGTTCTGCCTGAAGTGAGTTGTTGCCGAGAAGCCATTGTGGTAGAAGACTAGCTGCTATGTAGCCTGGCTAACTGACACGAGCTAGTAGTTGACTAACATGCAGTAACTAGGAATCAACCATGGTTACTGTGCCTTTCTAATCAGACAGTCCATAATGTCCCTCAGTAACTGTTGTACGTTAGCTAGGTATAAGCAACAACACGGGTTCTCCTGCACACTGCTGAGCCGAGTCCTTGTAGTCTACAGTTTCAACTAAAGCAGTGGTACTTCTAACGTTAGCTAGTTAATGTAATTATACAAATGTTAGGTTAATAAGACGGGACATCTGCAATGATGTAGACAGGGCTAAAGACACGTGTTCCTATTTCAGTGCAGAAACCGATTTATGAATTGTGTCTGTAAAAGTGGAACGCAGCAAGTGAGGCTCAACCTGTCAACAACATGCCATTGTAACATTCAACTGTGTCCTACAGTGACTTCTGGATCTTCCAGTTCTTTGTACTGAAGACTCATGCAGATGGATTTACAGTGAGGCTTGTTGGGTGTGCTTGACTTTGACAAGGCACAACCTATATTTTCATATTACTATTTTCAAAGAAGTAATGATTCCCACCCTTGAAAAAACTTATATTGACAATGTCGTTGTCAGAATGTTTGTCTTGGTCCCGATTGCATCGCTTGTAATTGCTCAAACGTTCTGTTTGATGGTTGAGGCATCATTTTAGTTTTTGTGGAGTAAAGTGAAGCTAACAGTGGCTAACTAACTAGCCACAGTCACAAACGTCACAAAGTAACAAACCCACGCTCGATAACCCATAGTAGAACAGTAGTTTCGCAGTTAACTTTTGGGAGATAGCTAGCCTTACTTATGGTGGCCTTGAAGTGCAAAACACACCCACTAATATGAGTGCATCCCCCCAAATGAAAACACTCCCCCCAAATCAGGGCCCCGGTCCCTAGGCATAAGCGACATTGGCAGCCGCCTAGGGCGGCCTCGAGGGGGGTGGCAAATTCCGAAGTTCATCCATTAATTAACCGTCCCGCCCCACCAGCAGAGGGCGCCAAGTCCCGGTCATATCTGTACTGCGTTTGGGGGGCGGCACCTCGATTTGCGGCCCTGCGGTCACTGTCGGTTAACGTTATGTCACACGAGAGAATGTCTAATATAGGGAGAACCATAGGTATATATATATATCTATGGGTAGAACTGCCACTCTCGAGAAACTTCCGGGTTCTGAACTGATTGCAGTTCCACTCAAGTTCCACATGTGGGCGCTAACGGTCGAGTGCAGAATTAATGGAGGTCTATGGAGCTATACCCCTCAAAATCCACTTTTCTCAGGATATAATTTTTTGTCTAGTAATTTGAATTCAGAATTCGAATTCTGAGGCAAAAAAGACACTCTGGTCGTAGACAGTCCTTCATTAACCAATCAGCATTCGTTAGCATAATGCTAGTGTGTTATGGGCAACAACTAGCCTGGTCCTAACCAGATCCTCATACATTTCATTTGTACAGAGGGTCTGGGATCGCCCCATTGACAAGCGTTAACTTCCTTGAAGGCGGGTTCTCTGAAGTTTAAAACTATTGGATCTGCCCAGAGCCACTCTGATCTGCCATAACCAATCGCGTTCGTCTTAGCCAACTTCTTCACCACTACTGTAACGGAGCTAGCTGCCGTAGCTGGAAAATCAAGCCTTTCCCGAACCCCGTGGGGAGGAGGGCTACAACATCATGGCCACCTACAAAACTCAGCAAGGAATGTTCTTGCTCCGCCTTTAACTTATGGATATTCGGCAGCGTTGCCACAACCGCAGAATAACTTTGCTTACATCTTTCTCCGCCGCCATTACTGAACTACTCAAACTCGTGCACGACATTAACGTCATCGTTCTCAGCCACTCCCTCTGTTCGCTGATTGGACCTACAAAAAATATTTTCTGAAAACCGACTTTAAAGTCAAACTCCCAGACCTAGTACAGAAGCAAAATCCAAATTGAGCGCAAGTACGTAGGAGGGCAGAGCCAGGCTCGTCTGGAGTAGCTCGTTTGCGGAAAAACTATATCGGAACAGGAGCGAGAAGTATTAAACCTTACCCATGTGTTTGTTTCCATTTAGCTGTCAAAAGTAAATCACAAGAAAAGAGTAAACACATTTCTGAAAAATGTTTTCATACATTTTATTGTAAATGCAAGGCTGGTCTAGCAGGATAAAGCATCAGCACAATATGAATTTAATTAAATATTAAAAAGAAACAATTGTAACAGACTGAGAACTTTCTTCTCTTGGTCTGGCATGAGAGGCACCAAAACATGTAGTAAGGCCATAAAGGTTCCCAGGTTTGGCAGCCCTGTGGAGTACTTTCAATATCATCATTGTCTCGAGGGTTGCAACTAACGATTATTTTAATAATTGATGAATCTGTCAATTCTTTTTTCGATGGCTTTGAAACATTTCGATCAGTGATCCTGTCGGGTGTTATTTGGCTTATTTGACACACTGGTGTTCGGCATTTCAGCTATGCATCGGTTTTGTGGTGTTTTTTTTTAGGGCCGAATTAGGTTGGTGGTGTTTCCCTGTGAGGTATCAACGTTACCCCGGCAGGTTTTGCACCATACTTGACACTGCGCAGCATCTTTTTTTAAAGGCAAATTGGCAAAGTGTAGTGCAAGGTCCTGTCGAGCCTGAGGCCATCATACAGGTCAAGGAAAAGTGCGCCAAAGTAAAATCGCAGCCTTTGCGATTACAAAATCTTGTTTTGTCACATCGCGATATAATCGCAAATGATATTCATCGTTCAGCCTTATTTGTCATAATTTGTTATACTGTACCACCAGCAAGTCCTGTTTTGTAGACATTGTATTTGATTTATTCAGGTTATGTTGTCATTTAAGATAAACCCTTGCGTTGTAGGAAAACTTGTTTTACTATTCTATACATTTATTTTTGTGTTTTTATATATGTTTAAGAATATCGAAATTAATATAGATATCGCAATATTCATGCTCAATATCACAATATCACATTTTGTCAATATCGTGCAACCCTACAACTAGCCCATACTCTCGTGCGGAACGTCAGCACGCACAATTTTCTCTTATGTCAAAAACTGTAACTATATTATTGGTACTGGTCGTTTCGGCATATTTTATATTTAAAATGGCTGCATTGGCCACGGTTTACTCTACAGTCTCGGCTCGTCTTGATCGCTGTCCCTCCGGTACACGCCCAACAGTTTTAAAGACCAGGTAGACCATGACTACTTTTACAATATTTATTAAGCCCTCTACTTCGTCCATGTAAAGCAACCTGTTAACGTGTCTTGAAAAAAAGTAGGCTACAAAAAGGTCTAGTGGTTTACAGTTGGATACATTCTGGGTAGTGTGGAACTGGAATCTGGTTTTCTGCATTCGAAGAACATTCGAAAGACTGTAACCAACTACTGCCAACTTAAAATTTTGGGGCTAGTAGGGCGTCTGAGCAATGTGCAAGCGGCTTAAGAAAAACATAGAATTTCACTGCTGTTTAGGAAGCCAAACGGATACAGTACATTTTCGGCACTCCCCTTGTCAAAAGTCCCAGATTTGTTTTTTAATTGGTGCAATTGGTGCAACAATCTGACTACTAACCTGAACTTCAACGCCACAGCCTAAACCTTACATAAATCTGTTCATGAAGGTCTCCTCTACAGGGCTGTGAAAACAACAAACATTTTCCAGTTGTGATTTATGTCCGACGAGTTCCCCTGTTTTAGAGCTACGGTACATTTTGAGCGTTGACAAACTGCTCTTCGCTCTTATCTAGCTAGACAGCTTGCCACGAGTATCTCTCTCCCATCTGCAGCACAAAAAAAATTGACAGATGATTAAAAATTGTGCCTAGTTTTTGCACATTTAATCCGATCGACATCATCCATTTCCACAAAGAGAAAATGTATGTGTGGTCTCAAATATACTAGCACTAAAAAGTTTTACTCACGGCACGTTAAAACAATCCCATTAGTGAAGGTTGGCTAGCAAGTGACAGCAGCAGTGACTGACCTTCAGTGACAGGTGGGGGGAGGTGCATAAAGGACTCAATTATTAGTGGTATCTTGCTTCCAACTTTTGTTTTGACAATCCAGTCATTTGGATTACATACACATCTAAAAACATGCATAGCTACTAGGGGTGAGTGGTACATGTATTTGTATGAACCAAAACGGTACGGGCGTCACGGTACAGTGCATGAAATTACATGGAGAATACACGGTATAAAATAAATAAAACTTGCGTGCAAATTAATGTAATGCGGAACTACTGTTAGATACTCGTGTTCTTTTGGGACACCTAATCTGTTGCCCCGCTTAAACTCTGAAGCTCTGATTGCCGCCGCTGTGAGTCAGCGATATCTAGCAGCACTAAGGATGAGTGTGGCGACCCACGAGAGATAGAGGACCCGCCTGCCTCTTTAACATCGCAAGTTTGGGAAAACTTCAGTTTCCCATTCAGTTACAGTAGTACAGGCGAGAGAGTGGTGGATAAGGCAAGCACTGTGTGTCAGTGTTGAGACAAAGAAAAACTGTCCAACTTCTCCTACCTACAGTGCTTAACCAGCCTTTAGATACACCAGGTAGGGCCAAAAAAAATCACTGACGCATTTACATGTCATCTTCAATGCGCCCGTATTCACTCGTAGAGGAACCTGGTTTGTTTAGCTTTTCCCTCCGTTGTACCGAACTCGTACCAAACCGTGATGTTTGAACCCCGGTATGAACCGAACCGTGACTTCAGTGTACCGTTCCACCCCTAATAGCTACAGTTGGCCCAAAGATTAGGATCAATGACCAGGATTGAGGCTGATGAAGGAAGTATTAGAGAAGCTGACAAAGTTGAATGCGCTTTTCCCTACTTGCAACATGGATAGCCGGTCACATGAGATCCAAGTAGGGTGACCAGACGTCCGGATTTCGGCCGGACAGTCGGGTTTTCCAGCCTTTTGTCCGGACCGCTGTTGCGTGTCCGTCTTTTCGCCCTTTTGTCCTCCTTTTTGACCCTTCTTGCCCACCGTCGCAATTTACCACTTGCGTAAGTTTTCCGATGCCTCCTTCTAACCTACGTGGAGTTCAGAACTCCGCTTTGCCATAAGAGTAGCAAAGATCAATATCATACCTTCTGTAAGTTCTGTCGCATTGACATTGACGTGAGTAGTAGGGGGAAAGGGGCTTTAAGAATGCCTGCAATACGCAACCGCACAAGGATAATGCTTGGTCTGCCGCCCCCCCCCCCCCCCGACTGATAGGTGCACGCACCGTTGGGAAACCAGTTATTCCCCCCCCCCCCCCCAACAACTTTTTGGGGTTGTCCTCCTTTTTGACCCTTTGTCCTCCTTTTTGGACCCAAGTGTCCTCCTTTTCATGGTCATGCTTCTGGTCACCCTAGATCCAAGTCTTCAGACAGGATGTTGTTACTGACAATAATCACTTCCAGTAAACTTGTTTTATTAGCCCCTTAAAAAAAATTCATTTCAAGGTTATTGACGTTTTTGGGGGTATATTTTTTGTTTGTAGATGGTAGTTTTTGAAAAGCAATTCCAGCTGAGATAATGCCAGTGATAACATTGTTAGAATCAGCTTGTTTCAAAGGAGGTTCTGTATTAATGAATGAATGCAATATGAGTAAATGCTGAAGAATATCACTAGAAGGGAAAAACTTAAAGGGAAGATTAATAGGTTATCACAGAGATTTGATTAGCATTGCAGAGCGTGAAATCCCCACACCAGTGAATGTGATTGCCCCAAAAGGCTGGCATCCACAACAGTGCCCAATCCCAATGTCCCCCCTTTCGTCAGTGTTGGTTGCACCTTTTCTGTTTCTTCATCTTGTTTCTTGTCTTATGAGGCAGGTTTGCAGGTATTTATTGCTTCCACTGGTAACTAGGACTGTCCCCGACTAAGATTTTCTTTGGTCGACCAAGACTCAACTAAAACGTCTGAAAATTGACTAATGGAAATTTGAAACGCTTCTTTTTTTCCACAAAAGAAAAACGTACAAACATTTTCTCGATCGGACTCTATGGCTGCTGGACATTGCAGATTCTGTATCACTCGTATCACCAGTCCTGTTGTAACCGAATGCCGATGGTATTTAGTATCTCTTACAATGTACTACAAATTACAAATATTGTTTGTTTAACATGCAATTGTTGCATTGTTGTCTTGGCAGGAGAAGATAATGTCATTCGATTTAGATTGGAGAGCGTTGGCATGAGCGAAGTAGGGCAGGCCAACTTACGTTTTTCAGATGGTAGGCTACATCATATTCAACGTTGAACTATGAAAAATGAACCGTTGTTGGCAGAGTTTACATTCAACATTTTTCGAGTCACGCGGTACTTTGTAAATGTAGCCTACTTTAATGAAATGCTGCCATACCACAGATTTCTTGGCCATTTTGACTAATAACACCGACAAAGTAGGCTATGACAGAGTTTGTAGTTCAGCAGCCAACTGTGCTTGTGCCGTGTGCAAAATACCAAAACAAAGCGCAGATTAACGAAAGGGAAAACAGTAACACCTTTTCTTTGAAATTATATAATTTTAGAGTTGCTTTATTTGTCTTTAAATAATATAATCTACAATTTCTGTAGAACATTTAGTTAATTCAGAAATGATGACACAAGCGGGAATCAGATCTCACTGAGCTGCAATACGACAACTCGACTAAAAGAAATCTTAGTCAACCAAGAGCATATCGACCAGAAAATCGACTAGTCGACTAAGTGGGGACAGCCCTACTGGTAACCCTGATGTTTACCGACACAACGCTGTGAATTGTGGGTGCTGTGATATTTCTAATTACATCATCTCGTAGCACCTCATATTGCGCGTTTTGTGAGGCATACAATCCTGAACTTGCACCAGTACTTTGTTGTCATCCGTTCTAAGCTACATAGCTAGCTTACATAACCATGGCTACGCTTGTATAATTGTAGCATCACATTGCCAGTTATAATTAAAAACTATACACACACAGCACATGTTTTTCGCTCTGTTTAATATGGCATAGTGGATGATGAAGGACTACAAATCATTGTGTCTATTCCAATATGTAATGATAGTATTCAATGACACAAATCTGTGTTCTAGAAAGAGTGGTCTGGAGTCACAGAGGTCCAATAATATCAGCTTTAATGCAGCAGTTGGAAACAAGTACAGAGCTCTGGGGCTGTCTCCGTTCCCCTACCCGCAACATTGTTTGGGTTGGTTCACAAAGTCCAACTAACTATCTGTCCCTGCCCCAGCATATATAATACAGTGACAGTGCAGTAAAACCAAAAACACAACGCTTGTTCTCCTGTGCAGCAGGGAGTTGTTATTGCCTACGTGTCCCACCTGCTCGGGTGCCGTCTCCACCCGGTTTCAAGGTTGTTTCTGAAAATGAAGAGATAGACCCAACATACAGCCTTTTTCCCACACTCTGTGGTCAAAACTCGTCTGGATTGTTCGTCTTTCTCCGCCCGCACCCGACTCCCCGCCCTGTGTGAGACATAATGTTTTAGCTTGAGCACACTTCTAAGTTCATAAGACAGAACTTTAACCCTTGTGCTGCCTTCGGGTCACATGAACCAAATGTTCATAACAAACCATCGTTGTGTTTACCCAATTTTACCCAATACAAAAACAAATACAAATAATTTTCTATTAACCTTCGCAATGTGCGGGGTCTGAGACAACGGTTAAAAGAAAATGCTTCACTTTGTTTTAGTATGCGGTAAAGTTGTCGCAATACTATGGTGGGTCACAATGACTGATGGGTCAGAAAGACCCGAAGATAACACAAGGGTAAGCACAATGCACAACTTTAATAAGCACATATTCTTTAATGAGAAACATCAGTATGGGCTAGTCAAACTAAACTATTTAACATAACACAGCTAGGAAGGCAAGGAAGCATATGCTAATCCCATTTCCTTACCCACTTTTGGCATAAAGCAACGAGCGAAGTAGGCGAAATTCAGTGAAAAAACGATGCGTTAGTGGATCATAGTGGGTAGGTTGGCCTGCACATATGCCTACTTCCTTGTTGTGGAAAAGAGCACAGAAAATAGTAAGTGGTGCAGTGAGCTGATACAGTGACCAGTCCACCATTCTATCCAACGTTACCAATTAAACTTCATCTTTAGATTCTTTACTTTAATGCAAATGTTATATTGATTAATATTGGCTGTCAATCACTCCCTTTCGCTGTGCATCGTTTTTGATGATGATTGTGACGCCACAAAGGTGAGTGTAGATTGACGTTACCCACGCAGTAGACTAATCAGTCACGGACCCTCCCCCCTGGCAAATATTGGCCAACAATGGAAGACTCGCTCCCTTCTCGTTTTTCAACATGAATAAACATTTAGGTCACACGTGCACGTAGTAATATTCGCATGGTCTCAAAAAATGATCTCAAAATGTGACAATTTGGTTGCAGTCTGGAGCCCTGCTTTCAGGTTGTGTGGTCAATGCCATGCCCTTTTCTGTGTCAGTAGTAGGCATGAGACGGTATGACATTTGGACTATGATAATCTTGAAAAAAAAATGGGGTTCGCTTACACAAAATACACTCCACATCGAAAATTCCGTCCGACCAACGCAAATGTGCTTCAAGGTCAAATGAAAACGGCAAATAAAATAAAAGTCAAACTACAATTCTAAATATTACTAGAATGTGATTTATATGATGGCTAATATACAATACAACAACCAGAAGAAAAAAAAGAAAGTATACCACAGTTGGTATAGCCATCTCTCCCAGTAGACACATTTCTACCGTTGCACGGTATATACCGCCCCTGCCCTATAAAGTATGATTGTTTGGAGTATTTTATATCTGGATGGAATATAAAATTCAGGATATTGGTATTGGGAAGAAAAATCACATTCTATTGGGCTTTACTAAGCAGCATTGCTCACTTGAAGCCTTGAGTGTGACTAAATGTGGTTCTCTTGGTGCTCTGATTGATTTACAGAAAAAAATCCTAAATTGCACACTATAAAAAATAAAAAAAAGACCTAGTCACAGCTGGATCTAGTCTGTTGCATTGTCCCATTTCGTGTTCTGTCACACTGCATGCTTGCTGAGTAACTGATTGTCCTCCTGAAACATTTTTTATAGTGCTCTTATATCATAGTGTAACTTGAAGTTAAACTAATGAATGATAAATGTAGATTGACGCCTCTCATTTGCCCTAGGCTACACACCAGCAGCATGTAGCAGAGCTCGGTGTGACGTCACATGCAGGCCTGCTTGTCTTAAAGACACAGACCCACTTTTATTGCTCCTTTGTTTGCTTATTTTTTCACCCAAAATACATATGCCGCTGCTTAAAAAATGTGTAACCTGGTAAGGTCACAGCATGGGTTTACTAATCAACACTTGTACGTTTTGTAACCTGTTAGTAAAATATTAGGGTAACACAAGAAATATCTTTAAACCATTTGTTGAGACTTTACCCGGTTACTTTTTATTACTCTGACAAATCGTTGGAACATAAAACAACAACCCCCTTGAAAATACATTTATTAGTCATATCTCTTGGGGGTTTAATATTGGCCAAACAACTGAAACTAATTCCCCTATGTTTGAAGGAAGATGGGAAACTGAACAGTGTATTAACATGAACCAAATAATGCTAATGGGATTACAGTTATTTGACTATATGGATTAAATCAGAGCAAGAATTGTCAAAGTAAGGTTAAATAAAATAGGAAAGGTTAACTCTTACCTACTCTACCATGATTATTGTAAACCAGAGATAAAAAGCAAGAGGTGAGGAAGGAGAAGGAGTAAGACAAGCCAAAACTGAGGAGAAAGTCTCAGGAGATGAAGAATCCACAGAACAATGCTTCACAATTTCATTTATATCCAAGAGCAAACCAATCACACCATATGTTGACCCTTATCAACATATGACTAACAATGCTACAGTAAGTTACGCAATGAGGTGTGAGAGCCATCAAGCAGAGACTCCATACAGAAACTCCAGATTTTAGCATATGAGTGGTGGGGGCAGGATGTCACCCAGCCTTGCATATCCAAATAAATAAATACAGAAATTGAATCGGAATCAAATCAAGATCTTATGAATTGAAATTGTATAGAATCGGGAAATAGGTGTTGATTAACGGTTCCAGTCATTTACATCCATCCTTGTCATTGCTGACCTAAGTGCAACTGATGAGATTTGAGTTGGGTCTTTGTTTTAATGGCATGGGTTCAACTGTATTCATAGCTTAATCATAGTTTTCTATTTAGACTGATGATCTGAAAGATTTGTTCTGACATTTTCAGGTTCATGTGAAGATAACTTGGAACGCAACTTGGATCCTGTACGCGTACCACAGCTAAAGTGGTGAGTATGGTAATTGAAATGCTTGCATCTTAAAACACAACCATCAGAATTTTGTAACCTTACCATATCTATGTGTGCCAGCTTTTTGGGGGCTTGATGTAACTCAACCAACAGCTTGGAACCAGTGCACACATGCTACAGCATTCGTAAGTACTATCCTTACAGTAAAATATGCCATATTTACACTTGCATTTGCCAGTATTGTCAAGTAGGTCATTTGATTTCTTATCAATGATGCTACCTTTGTATAATACATTTTCATTTTATGCAATGCTCTCTGCTTATATATCTTTCAGGAATGGGTCAATGAAGATGGAGGTGCCATAAGCATTTGGAGGTGGAGTATGGCTCATGGATGGAACTATTTTCTTCAGTCTCAATCATCACACTCAAGGACCTTGAGGGTGCCTTTGGATTCAGAGGAACATTTGGCACACTTGGAGACTTTCATTGAAAATCAAGACCTAACCAATCTAGTGGAATCGAAAGAGGCTCCGTCTTCAGAGTCTAACTTAAACTCAGACTTCAATGGCTGTCAATTGCGTGATGAAGGGCAACAACCAGGTCAGGAAAAACGGTTGAGGTGTGGAGAGGGTGCTCTTTCAAATACTGTCACTGGTACAGTAGCCCGCTCAAAAGGTTTACCATCATCATTAGAAGCAGATCTGCATGATATTATCCATGATTGTGATATGTTAAATCCATCTCTTATTGAGGACTACTCAGTGGTTGGTACTTGCACAGAATCAATTGTTGGCAACATGAAGCCTAACTGTAAAGAGTTGTATGAGGAGTCAAATCTACACTCTGTAACCCAAGGACATGACAGCATTACGAATGTCCCCTCCAGTGGGGGTTTCTGTCCAGATGAAAGCTCAGAGAGTCAATCAGGATGGGCAGAAAAACATTGTACCCCAGAGAGTGAGCAAAAAGAAGAATGGAAGGATGCACAGAAAAGGATGGAAGTGAAAGATCCTGATAAGCCCCCTGCTGTTTCACCAAGTGCGTACAAATTGGATTACCAAACAAAAGACTCTATGAATGAAAAGAAACGGGAAGAGGGTTGTTTTGAGGAAAGGGAGGAGTTGTGTATGACTGACAAACTTTCAGACTTCTCAGCAGCTGCATCAGCATCCCCAAGGGCCTTAGAGTGTGATAGAAAAGATGATAAGCCTAGCACTTCACAGGACTCTGAACAGGAACGCGAAGACGGTGTGCTGCATGGCAACCTCCCACCTGGTGCCACTGAAAAGCTGGATGAGGGTACCCAAGAAAGGGAGCAGCAGCAAGAGGTTGAAATGGAAAATAAAATGACAGCAGAACAAGTTTATGATACAATTTCTAAAACCTCTGCAAGCCAGTCTGTCTTCTGTAGGAGAGAAGTGGATGTTGTTGATGATAAAGAGGAATGGGTACAGGCTGAGGAGCAATTATCAACAAGACAAGAAGATAAATTCCGGGACATATCTAGGAGTGCCCCAGAGAGCTTGGGCACATTGGAAAATGAGGCTGAAGACCATTCTAATGGAAATATGTTGGTGAATGAAAAAGAGGCATGGAGAAAGCAAGTGGACCAATCTACAACTGTCAGCTTCAGTGACCACAGTAAAGAGGTTTTGGAAAAGGAGGTTATGCCATCATCAACCCAAGGCCCTGGGAATTTGCAAGTTGGCAAATTCCCAGATTACCAAGATTCAGATAAAAAACGAAATGACTGTAACATAGATTTTCTATCGCACTGTGTAGCCCTGTGCAACTCAGAACCCCAATCCAAAACAGTTGATGACTGGATCAGCCCTATTAAAGAAACGGCTACTGTCGCAGTTTTTAAAGAAGACCAGACATCACAAGATCCCAACATGCAGCCACCTCATCTTTTCAGAGATGGTATAGAAAATGCTTTTCAAGAGAAAGATCATGACCAAGACCCTCCTTTTTTGAATGTATACTATGGTGAACTGTTGTCAAGAGATGATTCTATCAGAGAAATTGAGAGCAAATGTGAAACATTTTCTGAATCTAACCATCAGGTTGAAGGGGATTATACAGTTGTAAACAAGATGGAAGGAGAGTACACAAAGGATGTTGAGGACCCAGCACCTCAAATAAAAACCTTACAGGGCATCCCAAAATATTTGCAACCTGTTGTCCTGCTAAAGTCTTTGAAACCAAGTAAAAACTGTGATGTGGATGAATTTCTCTGTGCCAAGTGCAAACATGCTGAACTAAAAGTGGATCATATAATTGAACACCACTATTTCAACCACTCCCAACACAAGTTGCAGTTTTGTGCGTCCTGTAATACCTACTTGACAAATACTGACCTTGCAAAAGAACATTTGTGTGGTATTGCTGATGAAACCCAACCCATTTCCTCAGAATTTTCTCGACAGAGGCGAGCGTTGACCCTGCCTGGTGTTTACAAATGTAGATACTGCTTCAAAATGTTTCCCTATTTGAAAGAACTAAATCAACATGAGCAGAGGCACCAAACACCATTCAAATGTGACAGATGTGGCCATTGCTTCTCTCAGAAATGTGGTTTGAACAAACATAAACAGTTTGTTAAGTGTAAGTCTTCATGTTCAGAAATACCCGTTATGAAATTGGCAAAAAGAAATACAGCTGAAAATACGAAATCTGCAGAACCTCCAACAGATATTCCAACAGAAGAGACTTTTGGTAATCTTACGGATTGTTTTGTGAAGCTTGTGGATGTCCTCAAGACAAACTTCTGCAATATATGTTTGAAAAGCTTCACATCCAGAATTAAGCTCAAGAAACACAAATTGAATGTTCACCGTAAAAAGTTTGAATCATCATTGACACATGTTGTAAAATCCAGCACACAAGAGAAGGTTCCAAAAGGAACTGACCCATGTGCAAAATTTAAATGCCCCATCTGTCCACGAATGTTCAAATATTCCTACAACAGGGCCAGGCATTTGCGCGAGCAGTGTATTCGACAGTTCACATTACAAAGCAAGGGGAGGGTTGGCAAGACATTTCAATGCCCATTGTGCCATGCAACTTTTCTTCATTCAACAAACAGAACCAAACACTTAAAGATGAAATGTCTGAAGGAATATAATAGCAAGCATTTACAGACAAAATTTGAGCACATCAAGAATGTCCAGCAGAAAGAAGAGAAAAGTATGCCATTGATGACATCCTATCAAAAGAAGGTGTTTCATTGCAATTTATGTCCTGCTACATATGCACATTACTCCGGACTTTTCAGGCACAAAAAGAAACACGAGCTCTATAAAAATTCTGGGCAAGTTATCAAGTATCGGAAATCCAGCCTCACCAATCTTTCAAAAGATACTGCTACTGAAGATACTCCGCTTTTGAAGAAAGAAAGAAGTCTGCCCATTTCCTGCCACGTATGTGAAAAGACCTTCATGACCTTGTTCTCTCTAAACAAGCATTTGCATGTGCACAGGAGTACAGAGAAGGATAAGAACCTCCAACTAAAGCAAGAGTTCAAAAACCGCCACCAAATAAAATGCCCCTTATGTGATAAGGTATTTCAAGATGCCCACACACTGCTCCTTCACTGTTTAAAACATTCAACTGGGTCAAACTCACATCAGTGTCCATTTTGCAAACGTCACTTCACACAACGGCAGTCAATGCGTCGCCACATGACTATGCATATATTGGAGAAACCATTTCCTTGTCAGATTTGCAAGAAACGATTTTACCGCAAAGAGTATGCAATGACTCATCAAGAGAAGTGCTTGGGTCATACAGTAAAGTCTGCAGATATTGAGAGCAAGGATGTTGTTGGCGAATCTGCAGTCATTGTGAGCAAAGTTATACCTCCCAAAGAGGTAGTTAATGAGGGCAAAGAACGTAAAGTGCACCGGCAGAAGAAGAAAATGAAGTGTTTGTACTGCCCCAGAGTATTTAACAGATTTGGGCGCCTCACAGCACATCACAAAAGCCACAAGTTGAACATGTTAGTCCCCTGCACAAAATGCAACCAGTTCTTCGGGAGAAACAAATTCAAGGCACATGTTTGCCAACCTATTTCAAATGCTTGCAAGTGCTGTGGAAAAGCTTTTGCCCGAAACTGCAATAGGGTTTTCCATGAAAAGACTTGTACCCAACTAAATAAGAACGGAATGGGAAGAGAGAAAATTCTGCTTAAATGCCCCCAATGTCCAAGAAGGTTTAGGTACAGATGTTATCTTTTGAGACATCTTCCTTCACATACTAGAGGCCAATATGCATGCATGCACTGTGGTCAAACATATACCAACCAGTCTAGGTATCTACAGCATGAAGCTTTCTGTGATGGTGCCAAACAAATACAGTCTAGGTTTATCCATTTGAACACAAATGCAGTTCTTTCAAAATCAGATTCCAGTGAGACAAAACATCAGTCCCAAGCAGATATTGAGGGTCAATACAAGTGCAAGTTTTGCACAAAAGCCTTTATGAAATCACGAAACTTAAGAAGGCACATTCTGACACACACAGAAGTCAAGCCTTATCGCTGTAAAGCCTGTGATGGCTGTTTCTCCAGACATGATCATCTTAAACGGCATCAGATGCACTGCAAAGGCAAAAGTCAACGATTAGAATTGTGCATTGCCAAAGTCAGTCTTGAGGATGTTGGACGAGGTTGGCAAAATAAACTGAACGTGTTAAAGAAAGGAGAGCAGGACGTATTCCATTGTAGCTCATGCTTAAAATACTTCTCAAGTCAGTCAAATTTACGTCGACATGTGTCCATGTCGCATGTTTCTGTGAAGCCCTTCCGCTGCAACCGCTGTGGCAATTTCTACACTTTAGAGAAAAGTCTTAAAAAGCATAGGAACAGATGTTGCTCAAAATCAACTCAAGCTGAATTTTTACAGCAGAATTTGGTCACAGAAAGTATCCCAAATATTGAGTTAAATCAAGCTTTAGAGAGTTTCCAACAGCCTCTGAAGAACAAGAGAAAATATGCCTGTAAATACTGTCCCCGCACTTTAAAATCTAGTGAGCAATTGAAGGTACACACACGCTTGCACACTGGAGACAAGCCATTTGGCTGTGCCAATTGTGGAGAGAGATTTATTAGACGGGATTACTTAAAACGCCATTTGGTCAAATGCAACCTGATAGGTGAGCATCTCGATACGCTTTGTGAAAGGTGTGGCGTTGTGTTTTCAACAGACACAATTGAGAATCATCTAAAGGCCTGTACCATCAGACCTTCAGAAAACAGACTCAACTCCTGTGAGACCATAACTAAGAGTCCACCAAGCAGGGGTTTTCCATGTGCTAATTGCAACGCCCGCTTTCTGTTGTTCTCACAGCTCCAACTTCACTTTCTAAACACACACAGAGAGGAGGCAAATCTAAGCTCAACAAAGCAGGCTCTGCCTCTACATCAGCAGTTATCCAACGTGATGAACATAAAGGAGGAGCCTTTGGATGACGGATATAGCAATTCTAACCCAAGTACAAATGATGATCTTGCATTAAATGAAAATGCAGATTCAGATAATGAAGTGGATAAACCTTTTTCATGCACCCTGTGTCAGATGCGCTTTGTACGGAAAGGTGGTTTGAGCATGCACATGAGTGCACATTTGGGTGATTACCCTTTTAACTGTAAGAGATGCATGAAAGGTTTTTGGAGCAAGAGCCAGTATCGCAGGCATGTTGCGAAATGTAGACATCCCGTGAGCATAATCAAAGAAGAGTGTAGCATACAATGTAACACTGAGGTCACTTCAGAGATGGGTTCAACTGAAAATGATACTGTCCTTGTCTTCAATCAAGGTTCCAAAACAACAGGCACAGGGGTTTTGCAGACCAATTTCTCATGCAAAGATGACTTGAAGGAAAAAACTCAAGGACTCTCAAGAAATCCAAGGAAGGAAAGCTTAATGGACAAGACAAAAGTTGTCCAGTACCAGTGCTCGGAATGTGATCTAAGTTTCACAGATGGGTTACTTCTCATTAGTCATCTTGAGGACCATGGCCGACAGGAGCATGAGCAAAAACATGCAATCTGCCAGAAGTGTGGAAAGAAATGTACCAGTTCGAAAAACCTAGAGAGACACATGAAGGTACATGAACATGAGAAAGAATATTCTTGTCCAGAATGCCCAATGATATTTCTCTATACTTCTGAACTTGATATTCATAGAAGCTATCATGACCCAAATAGACCCTTTGCCTGCATACAATGTAACCAACGATTTTGGACCACTCAGTCTTTAGACAGGCATGACATTGAAGAGCATTCAGAAATACACACTTGCCAATTTTGTGAGAGCAGTTTTACAGCCAAAAGTTTGCTTGTTAGACATTGTAGAATGAGACATAAAATCAAACTGACTACAGCTGTTTCTGGTCCTGTCAGTGTAAAGGAAAAAAAGGATGCAAGAAATGTGGATGATACAAACAATGAAACGGAAGGTAGTGGGGATAATGATTCAGACTCGGCACCCTACTTTCCATGCCATGTCTGTGGCAAGACATTCCTCACATCAGAAAGTCTTGAGGATCATCAACGGTGTCACCTCGGTGAGAAGCCCCATGAATGTGCTGAATGTGGCAAATGTTTTTTCCAAGCAGCACAATTGCAGCAGCACCAGCGGAGCCACAAATCTGAGTTTCAGTGTCAGACATGTGGCAGAGGTTTCGTCTCACTCTTTGCTTTGCGGAAACATAAACATACACATGGAAGGAGACGTCCACACCGATGCCCAAAATGTCTACTCAGCTTCACAGGTCATTTACAACTTGCAGAACACATGGCCACCCATCGCGATGACAACTTTCCATGTGACATATGTGACGAGACCTTTTCCTGTAGAACTAGCCGAGCTGAACACAGGAAAGTTCACACAGAGCCGGAGAGTGGTGCATCTCTTGTAATTCCACCAGAAGAAGCAACAATACCCTCCACTCTTGACATGAAGTATCGCTGTGGAGTGTGCAGTGACCGTTTTAAAGACCCAGAACAGCTCTCGGAGCATGGATGCATGGCTGCAACAGAGAGATCATATTCATGCCTACAATGCAATAAGCATTTCCTACATGGATCTCACTTAAAGAAACATCAACTCAACGTGCATCAATCACAGTCATATATGTATTTATGTGATCAGTGCCACATGAGCTTTGCATACCATAAACATTACCTCAACCATTTAAAGAAACATACAGCTGATCTTGCAACAGACAATACATTGAAAACGTTTGCAGAAAAGATTTTCAAATGCCCAATTTGTCCCTTCAGTTTTGACCACGCAGTGGCACTCTCCAGTCATCTTTCAATACATTCAAAGACGGTTCACAAATGCAGAATTTGCAAATTGCCGTTTTCTTCCAAAAGCAAACTTGCCGATCATGAGCGATGCCATCTGACAGCAGCTACAGAATATGAATGCACTGAATGTGCCCAGACCTTTTTGGGAAGTGATGCATTTCGCCAGCATCAATGTTCTCGTCGTCAGCGCGCAGATACAGACGGTGAACTTCCTCATACCTCTACCAGTAAGTCCTCAGTCACTTCAAAACAAGCAGTTGAAGAAGAGGAGGTGGATGTTGGTGAGGACTTCTTTAACTGCGTAGACTGCCCCGGTAGATTTTCGTCCAAACCTACTCTGCTGGAGCATCAAATAAAACATCATCCAGTTTTGTTCAAGTGTGAACTTTGTGAGAAAACCTTTCATCTTAAGAAGTATCTGACCAAACACCAGCGCAGGCATCAGAAGAAGATGGAAAACATGCAGAGTAAGGGAAGTAAATTGATGTGCTCTGTTTGTCCCAAAATTCTACGTTCAACGCAGGACTTGCAAATGCATATGAGAATGCATGCTGAACAGAAAATTGGACCCCATCGTTGTGATATGTGTTATAAATCATTCGGTCACTTGTCTCTGCTGAAGCACCACCAGGAAAGTCACATTGGGCAGGTCGTTTATGAATGCACCGAATGTGACAAAGCATTTGCTTTCCCAAATCTCTTGGATCAACACCAAAAGACTCACACTGTACCCAATATGTAGATGTACCCAATATGTAGATGTTTTCATCCCTACCTCAAAATCTTTCCGCTGTTTTAATTGCTTAACTAATCATACTGATTGTTTTATATGACATCCTATAAGCCAAGTTAATTGCATTTAAGAATGACATGGTTCAGGAAATGTTTTGATTATTTGTTTCCGTCTTAATGGATTTGCTTTTGTTCTGGTATGATATGTTGTGTATCTAACCCTGTATTCCCTGTTAAGATCCTTATTTACATAGTTATTGTGTAAGACACAATCCATGTGTGCAGTTTTCATTGTCTTTTGTGATTTCTGAATGTTTGGTCAAAAAATATATGGTAATGTACATGCCTACTTTGAGAGTATCCTTTGAGATACCATGAGACTATACACTGTAGACAGCATACATGGTAGGCTACTTTTACTTCCAACAAAGTTGTTTGTGTACATAATGTAAATTGTATTCAAAATTTGTTGACCCAGATATTTACTCTGGTATATCACATGCCTTATCTTGTCCCATTTCATCGACTTTGGTGTTACTTTTATGAATAAAGACCTTCATCTTTATTAATGTCAGAAATCTTTGTTTGTATCCGCATAATAGAATGAGTTTTTAGGGCAGAGAGTTTCCCACGATTGTCTTGAGAACCGGGTACTCTGCTAAATTTATATTTTGCTGGTGTCCTTTTTATAATGCTTTCAAAGGGTTCCCTTTCTGGATGAAATGCTAACTAAAAGAACGACAATATCAAGTAGATACTTTCGTTATAGATCAGTGAATTTCATCAGTAAAATAATGTCTTTACTGATGTCAAAACTATCTGCACATTGCAAATGTGCACAAAACTCTCAACACCATATTGACTATGACATTATAATCACTAGCGCATCACGGACATGGGCACTATTCCTACCACTTTAGCCTCCTTTGTCAGTTTTTTAGGGCATGGATATAGCAACAAGAACAAAGTTTGCATGAATTTAGTCTATTTTACAGCATTGCATAGCACAAAGTAAAAAATGCAAACATTAATATAAACATTAGGGCTGCAACTAACAATTATTTTAATAATCGATTAATCTGTCAAAAAAAACGTATTAATCGATGAATCGGATAACAATTGGGCTCAAGCCTTCGGCGAGCACAACCATTATTCTCTCATATATATATTTATTATTATAATTTTCCCACCCCCAAGGATCCCTCAATATTTGGACTACATAAACAACGTTGGGTGCCTAAATGTTTATTGCGTTGCTTGTATAGGGATTTATGTTCCGTTGCACGGTTTAGGCTAGAATTAAGATTTTGTGGCAGAAGGGACCTCAGAGCTAGCCTAACGTCGCAATGTCAGCACACGTTAGCAACAACGCATAGATACGTTGTTCTAGTAAGACAGACATCTATATCAGCGAGCCCTCGGCATTAGTACCGTAGCTTAAAGTCTAGGACAGTTCGGCATCATGGAGCCGACCAGCTAAATACTTATTTAGCACTAGCGTTGCTACCTGCATATACCTACAGCAGGCAGCTGGGCTCCATTTAGCTCCTAGATTCAGACTGAGCCCTGGTAAATTGTAGAGCTAGCTAACTACTACACTTCTGTTGTGTGGGAATCGCAGCAGCTAACAGTTGAAGGACGTACAAAAATACAGGAGCACACCCCACAATTTCCCCAGAAACACAATTTCCCCAGAAATTGTACCCTCTTGTTTAGTGTGAAATGTTCCCACACCTTGGGTGACTTAAGTCACACTGATTTCCCTACAGCATTTGTATTCCCCAGCATCCTACGCCAGGATCCTGTTTGTAGACTTCAGCTCTGCCTTTAATACCATCATCTCCAGGACAAGCTCTCCCAGCTAAACGTGCCCGACTCCACCTGCAGGTGGATCACAGACTTCCTATGACAGGAAGGAGTGCGTTAAGCTGGGCACACAAGTCTCTGACTCCCGGTCCATCAGCACCTTTCTCCTCTGCTCTTCTCCCTGTACACCAACAGCTGCACCTCGAGCCATCTGTCTGTCAAACTTGTAGTTTGCGGACGACGCCACCCTCATTGGGCTCATCTCTGACGGGAATGAATCTGACTACAGGTGGGAAGCTGACAACCTGGTGACCTGGTGTAGCCAGAACAACTTAGAGGTCATTGGGCCTCATTTTCGAACGCAGTTAAGAAGAATTTAAGAAGGAATTTGTTCTGGATTGGATTTAGGAAAATATTTGGCATTCATGAAAGTTTTCTCATCTGGGATTTGTTCTGAACTTCAGAAGACTTTCCGAACTCGAAATAGCAGTCGTAAATCAGCCAGAGTTTTCTCAAATGCGATTCCTTAAAAAACCACAAGGATCAGAGGAATCGCATTTAAGAAAACTCTGTGTTTGAAGTGTTAATGAAGTGAGTATGAAAACTCGTTGGTGATTGCGTTCAACTATACAGACTATGGCAAGCCGTTTTATAATTTAAGCAATTAATTCTTGATATCCAGAATTGCATTTTGGATATAAATTCGAATTTTGGATATCAAGAATTCAATTCTGGATATCAACAATTTGAATTCTTGATATCAACAATTAATTGGTTAAATGATAAAACGGCTTGTCATAATTAGTAAAAAAACGTAGAATTGTATTTTCTATATCAAGAATTCGAATTTTGGGTATCAAGAATTCATTGGTTAAATGATAAAACGGCTTGCCATAACAGACATCCTCGGATTTAAATAATTATAATAATTAACCTTGCTTAGTGTGCACACTGTTAGATCTAATGGAGAACAATTCCACTGCTCATCTTACTGGTATGATGTTGCACCGATGCACCGGTTGCTTTTTGCTTGGACATAACTTGCGTTCCTGTTGCTTTCCTAATTGTGTCGATTCTGACTGCACACGTCACTGCTGTTGCGTACCCGTCAGTGCGTTGCGTAAGGAGCTGTGTGGGCGTGTATGTATGCAAATTCATGAGCACAAGGACGCGCTTTCAACTTAAGAAAACTCTTCCCGGGGAGCACAGCTCAGAAAACTTCCGCTGCGTAGGAACACATTTTCAAGCGTTCATGAATTTGGCTGATGTCTTTTTCTCACGTTGTTTTTCCGAAGCCCGTAAAAATATTTCAGAAGAAACTTAAGATATTGTTTGAGAATGAGGCCCAATGCTCTTAAGACAGTAAAGATTGTTGTGGACTTTAGGAAGAACACAGCCCGTCTCACCCCCATCACCCTGAGTGACTCCCCAGTCAGCAGCGTGGAGTCCTTCCGCTTCCTGGGCACCATCCTCTCCCAGGACCTCAAGTGGGAACTGAACATCAGCTCCCTCACCAAAAAAGCACAACAGAGGATGTACTTACTACAGCAGCTGAAGAAATTCAATCTGCCAAAGACAATGATGGTGCACTTCTACACAGCCATCCTCACCTCTTCTATCATCATCTGGTACGCTGCTGCCACTGCCAAGGACAAGAGCAGACTGCAGAGTATCATCCACACTGCTGAGAAGGTGATCGGCTGCAATCTGCCTTCCCTCGAGGATCTGCCCACCTTGAGGTCCCTGAGGCGAGCGAGGAAGATTGTTGCCGACCCCTCCCACCCTGGACACTCCCTGTTCCATCTACTTCCCTCCGGCAGAAGGCTGTGGTCCATCAAGACCAAAACCTCACGCCACAAGAACAGTTTCTTCACATCCGCTGTTGGCCACTTTAACAAGGCCAAGGACTCACACTGACTTTTAAATCACAATCTGCATAATGACACCCTGCACATTACAATTTGCACTATTGTATCCTTTTCTTTGCACTATCTGTATTTTTAGGTTAGATTGTAATTATGGCTACTTATATTTTCATATTTATTTTGTATTCTAAATCCCCTTAGTATTAGCTAGACTTTGCTCCATTTGTATAGTTAGATCACATATTTAAGTTTCAAGATTCCTATATGTTTAATGTATGCACCTTCCTGCCAAAGTAAATTCCTTGTTTGTGCAAACATTCATGGCGAATAAAATCCCTTCTGATTCTGATTTCTCTCGCCATGTGTTTCAGAACGTCTACCTCCGCTCTGCTCTCAACACTTTTTATTTTTATTTTTTAATACTCAAACATCTCTGCGACTTATTGAGTGGCGTAGTGACACTACGAGTTGATAATGACATTTGTTGCCAACTCTTTTAATAATCACATTTTATCGATTAGTTGTTGCAGCCCAAATAAACATAAAAACACCCCTTACGCTACATATTCATTTGCATGAATGTGCCAGGGCATTGGCAATTTGTTTAGAATAATGACAAATGTATGTTATGTTGTGCATAAGTGACTAAAATAAATGTTGTGGCGTTTGACGTACTTCAGAGATGACGGAGAATTTCAATTGTGATCTCAGAAACATAGGTACCAAAGCCACTGAGAAGACCTGTCATCACCAGCTGCATCACTGTGCCCTAACTATAATTTCAGGAATCTGTGTGTGTTTGCCACCGATTTTACCATGGGCACTGAATCAGAATTGTGTTTTCACCAACTGTTCACAAAAAAAGGAATTTACTGTGGTTGGCAAGTGCATATTGAATCTTAAAATCTTAAGTTGTATCCTTAAATATAACATTTTTGAAAAATGTACAACAAAATACTGACAGAACTAAATAATGTCAAATAGAACTAACAATCAGAGTGCAAGAGGGCTGTATGTGATAAAGTGACAGTGTCAGCTGAGGGCCTTGTTGACAAGGCTAGTTGCGGAAGGGAAGAAACTGTTCTTATGGCGTGAGGTTTTGGTCCTGGTGGACCGAAGCCTGCTGCCGGAGGGGAGTGGCTGAAAGGGTGTCCAGAGTGGGAGGAGTCGGCCACAATCTTTATTGCGTGCCTCAGGGTCCTAGAGGCATACAGGTCCTCAAGGGAAGGCAGAAGATTGCAGCCCATCACCTTCTCAGCAGCGCGGAGGATGCGCTGCAGTCTGCTCTTGTCCTTGACAGTGGCAGCAGTGTACCAGATGGTGATGCAGGTGGGGATGGACTCAATAATGGCTGTGTAGAAGTGCACCATCATTGTCATTGGCAGGTTAAACTTCTTCAGCTGCCACAGGAAGTACATCCTCTGTTGTGCTTTCTTGGTGAGGGAGCTGAGGTCCTGGGAGCGGATAGTTCACAGGAAGAGGAAGGACGCAACTGTGTCTGGATAGACACAGGGTGATGGGGCTGTGCACTAATAGTTCAATCTGTATTTGTGTGTTTTATTGGCATTTTTATCTCCGGCTGCATTATGGGCACTGCACACCCAATAAAAACATTTGAAATGTTTTATGATGGGAAACCTATAAAACTTCTTGGTCACAGAATGTAATAACCCTTTTTAGTATAATCATGCATTATACAACCCAATCCATGCATCACATTGAGAACAATTTCAAAATAAAACTGTTTTCAACCCTGACAGACATTAGGGAATTGACATGTTAATTATAGGACAAGATGGGCTGATTTGACAGACTCCATTGCAGTATAAGTTTTGGCTAGTGGCTTGTTGAATGGTTCTCTAAAAAACAAAAACGAATGTTGATGGACTCAATTACCCTATGAATCTGTAACTGATAAAGACTTGCATGCTTACAGAAAAGCACCTTACGCACTCCAGTTCAGTAAAAGGCAGAAATGCATTGTCCCATTGTATTTGTTAGGTTTATGCTTGCTGTCAGTAGGTGTACACAGGTTAATCTGAATAATGGATATATCTTCTGATAGGATTCCCCTCTACATGCAAGATATATTACACATGGTAAGTCTGTGTTAAAGACGAAGCGTTATTTGTCCACTTTAATTCCTATGGGGGAAATGAATGGGGGTTCATTTTCCAGGAAGCGGAAATCCAAAACTCCACTTTCAGAGAGAGCACTGCATTTGGACCCTTCTCTCCACTTTTGCGGGAGATTTTGGACTACAATATGACGACGGACGCATTGGCTCTCCTAGAAAATGCGCAAAGGCTCATGGTAGTGGAATCTTTGTGCACCTTGATTTAGGCTACTGTAGCCTACATTACGGATATATTACAGCCAGTATTTAGTAAATACCATTTACAACGGTTACACAAATGGAATAGATCCACTTTGACCATATCATTTATACTGATTCGACGGGCAATAGTGGACCCAAGCAAATTATAGAAGAAGACTGTTTCGACGATGTGGCGCAGACCAAAGCGTATGACGTTTCAAGACCACTTGTAAATCAAGAGAAGAATACATGTTTATTATTTTGAGAATCAAGGTTAGGCTGTGAAAGAAGAAGAGGAAGCGCAAATTATATATCAACCCCTCTGCCCTACAGTCTTTCCACCCTCTACCCCTCCTTGACTTGCCTCAGTGCTGGCGCCAGTGTACACACCCGCATTTTTCCACACGAAACTGAAGGGAGCGACGTGAAACAAGGCTAGGAAGCATGAAGATTCCATTCAGAAGTATGGCTCTCTTGTCAAGTACGTTATTGGATAATCGATTATACGAAGTGTTGACATTTGACAACATTTGTATTGTTTGCTATTTTGTTAACGCGTTAGGCTTTAGACTAACACGCTAGCATACAGTAGCTAGCTAACACAGGCTAGTTTCCTGTCTTCGATACATTATTACTGTGGCTGCATCGGTGTTTGCATAACGTTCTTGAAAGCTAGCGTTAGTCTGTCGTTGACGTCTTTGGGGAATGCTACATTTATCTTACTCCTAAATACCTATATCATTGTTAGCGAATCTGAAAGTGTTCAGCTTGTTTTAGCTGGTTAGTAATCAGCTTATCCATATGGTGCATAATGCTGTCTTGTCACGTCACAGATAGCTAACTAGCAATGCTAGCATGCTAGTTAGTTTCTCAACCGATTATCACGAGCTATGAACTTCTAAAAGAAATATGGACCTTGATAGCTAGCTGGTTAACTTTAGTTAATGCAGGCTTTGATTTGGCAACCTTGTTAATGTTCAAAACTTAAGGAGTCTAGTTGGCTACTACATATTTTCTCAATTGACTTCTCACTTGATTATCCCCCCAAATGGGACCAAAGCGAATTTAGTACTGTCATGACTTATTATGTTTTACAATTCTGTCTTATATTTTCTATTTTTATCTCTCTTTAGGATAATAACATCTCGGACTAATCCCCCCCCCCCTCTTTATTCACTCTGATCAAAATGCTTGGGCTCCAGGGAAGCACCACCACTTCGAAAGTGTACAGCTGTATGGCATGTTCTGCTACTTTTACCGGACTGAGATCACTGCTTGTCCATCAGGCTTCCCATGTAAATGACTTTCATCAAGACAAGCATTTGGGTTCTTCAAAGCCATCTTCTAGTGCTCAGATTGGTTCCATGGACGAATCGAACCAGAAGCACTGCACAACTCCCACACCGGAGTCTCCTGCTTGCACTCACTTTATCTGTGACTGTGGATGTGAGTTTAAAGACTTCAATCTTATGATGGAACATAAAAAGACTCACGTGTCAAAAACTGAAATGCAGCCTGGCAAAGCCACTGCTGCTGTCTGTGCAGACGGAGACTGCTGTGAGCCTCCTTTGCTCCAGCCAACCCTGAACCAATCAGCTTTCCACAGTCCCACCATCCCTCCTTCATCCATAATGTCTAGTTCCAATTTCCCAACAGTTGTCAGTGGATTTCCTTCCACAGAAGTCGACTCTGGTCGGCTTATTTTCGTAACTATACCTCCAGAAAACACATCCCCACCAAATCCAACGGAGCCTGGACAGAGTTTGTCATTCGTGGAGCCCTCTTCACAAGCCATCCAGTCTCCAGTGGAAGTCAATCATTCTGTTACTAGAAAAAATGACATACCTAAAAATAAGTCCATAATGAAGATGCTGGCAACAGCCTACATGAAACGTTTCCAAACTCCTCATCCTTCTTCCAAACACTGCAAAAGACATGTGATCCCTAAAACGGAGACAATACCAGTAGAGATAACATCAAAATCAAAGCTGTCAGCTACCCCAGGTTCATCTATTGATCAGCTTAGACAGCTGTTGTTGAAATCTAGTACCAAAACAAAAGCCAGTGTGTTTAGAAATTCCTGTAGTGAAAATATTGTAGTTCCGACAAAGTCATACTGCCCAGTTGTTGTTCTTGAGACCCGCCAAAAGCTTATTGATTTTAGCAATATGAGTGCACAGGGGAGCTACCAATGTGGCCGTTGCAGAAGAGTTTTTAAGGACTGTGATAGTTTGACTGTGCATCATGCCACACACAGGAAAGAGAAAGTGAAATGTTGTCGTCTCTGCAAACAACTGATTATCGGGAAATCGTCTCTCCCAGTCAACCATACTTGCCCCATGTTATCAGACAAGGCCCTTTGTCACTCAGCAAAGAGTAAGCTGCCCTTTATCAAAAGGACCTCATCATTCCATCATCAAAAGACCTACCACTTCAAGCAGCAGAGAGCCTTTCTACACTCTAATACAAGGAAGCCTTTCTATTGTCAGTTGTGCAAGCATAGTTACACCCGTAGATATAGCCTCAAAACTCACAAGTGTCTAGGGCCACAACTCTCCCATCTTGCTTCAGTCCCACCCCTGGCTGAAGATACTGCACTGCGGACAAACAGTGAAACGAGACATATTGTGGACATTAAGGAAAAGTCTCAAAGTCCCAGTAGTGTTGGTGTGGGTACTGATACTTTTCAACATATAAAGGGGGAGGTTATTACTATGGACGTCGAATCTGGAGCTCAGCTTCCAAGTCTGGCCTGGACTGGCTGTCCCAGGAGCTTCTCACCGTTTTCCCCCAAACATCCAACAAAAAACATTGCGTCCGAGGAAATGGGAGCTTCTGTGAACGACTGGGTAGCTGACCAGTTCAAGACTGACCAGAAGGAGGGATCAGACGATGCGGAAAAAGCAGGTTGTTCCCGCCAAGAAGACGATGGGCAGTGGACAATTCCTCTGGATGACGAGACCGAAGTGCTGATTGATGCAGAAGATGCTGCAATCAGTGATATAGAGCAACAGGAATCTATGTCCACAGATATGGCCTTGTCTCCTAAGAATCAAATGCCGTTTTTCATTAAAGATGGTGTAAAACGTTACCCCTGTAACAATTGTCTGAAGACCTATAGTCGGGGAACTACATTAAGAAAGCATCAAAAAATATGTGGTTCTCTGAGGTCATACGTCCTGCAAGGTGCATTTGGATCAGTACATCAAAAGGTCAAAGGAAAGCCTATGCATGATTGCTTTGTCTGTGGCAAGAGCTTTAACCGCAGAGATAACATGATGGCCCATAGGAGGAAATGTCAGTTAAGGCGAACAGTGGGAGGGATGGATAACAGGCAGCATAGCTTCTCAGCTAGCAAGTCTCTGTCACTTCTTGGCGCCAAGAGTGAGGCGTCAGACCCAAACCAGGGAGATAACGGTTCAAACTGGGGTATCATGTCATTGCCCTCTGTGCTCCCAAGGAGAGTGACGTGCGAGTGTGGGGCTGGTTTCACCTCTCCTCAGCTTCTCCTGGAGCATCTGCAGAAACATGCACAGGAGTCTTACACCTGTCCCACGTGTGGTGAGACTCTCGGTTCCTGGGCAGACTACGAGGTCCACTTACAAGTACACATGCAGCCACACAACCAGCTATATCATGGTGTGCAACTGCAGCGCTCTCAGCCTCTGCTCTTACGGTTCCAGCAACACCCCCACCAGCGGCCCACAAAGCAACCTGCCCTGAAGAAACAACTTTTTTCAGAGCAGTGCCAATCAATGCAACTTCCTGGAAATCAGCCGTCTCTGTCTAAGAGTCAGCAACGTTGTGTATGTATTCGATGCAACAATACCTTCAGCACTCGCAGTTCGCTGATCAAGCACCTGTCATTGAATCGGTGCAAAGGTATCCACGGTTCTGTTGCTGTAAGGACAAATCACTGTTCCCGCTGTAATGTGGACTTCCCCAATGTTCTCAGTCTGAAGTTTCACCAGAGAAGTGGTGGGTGCAAGACAGCCTTCAAACCCATGCGCTGCCCTGTTTGTGTACGCTGGTTTGGAACAGTAGAGGGGTTGCAGAAACACTTGCTCACTCACAATCAGTCCGATTCATTTTCTTGCCTCGTCTGCCAGCGTGTCTATTCTAGCCTTAAATCGCTGAAGGACCACAGTAGAAAGGTCCATAAAATCAGGGCAGGAGACATAGTGCCAGTAACTCAAGTGACAATTTGATCTGGGTGAAAATCTGTATATGACCTAACTACAGAGTAGGTTTTGATTTGAAAACTCAGAACCCTGCATAGTGCATAAAATGAAGTGTATAACGCTTCATTTTACTTAAAAGTAGACTCGATGTACAGTGTTTCTATAAAACCTGTAACTGTTGTGAAATGTGTTTTGAGCCTGTGATTTTTTTGTCAGCCTTCAACTTCAAAATAGTCAATTTTTACAGTTGTGTTCATGCAAACTTCTGGAGTTGTATACAGTAAGTGGATGTAAGTATCTTGTCTGTACACAGTATAAGATGTAGCTTGCGTGTGACCCTTGTTCAAATGTAAATAAAAGTGTCATTCAAAATCTACAATAGTGTAATTACTTATTTATAATCATAGAAGGTTCTGCATCTGATACTGCACAAACTGATGATTTTCAAAGTGCAATGTTTTCCAACGGACTGTGTTAATAAATCTTGTAACTAATATTTTATTAAATTGATTATATTTGCAGATTCTTTGGAAGGCAAACAAGTAGTAAATTGAGGTTATAAATTGGTTGGATTTGGTTTGATAGAAGTGGCCCAACACTGACAGATATATAGTACTCCAGTGATATAGGTGGCAGTATGCATTTTTGTCGGAGGACGTGGCGCCTAATAATTTTCTTTATAAATCGTATGAAGAAGACCTTCAAGACCGCCTACCGGGGCCGCTGGGTGGAGTGTGCGTTTGTCAGACCTAGACCTGTACATTTTTCTTTCAAATTATTGAATCACATACTACGTTGTTGAACAACGTACATGTAAATAGCCATACTTTTAGCATGACATCATATTCCTGCTGATCTTATTGACACACACGGAATGGTTGCTGACTGGACAGTAGCTAGCTAGCTAGCTAACGTTAGCTAACTAGTTTAACGCTATGGTAAGAAACGTGTCTGTCAAGCTGTAGCTAGTTATAACTACTGTAAATTGAATGTAAACGTGAGTTCGGTTAGTCAAATTAATAGTAGTTAATGACAATACACCCCTTTGAAACGTATATGTATGTATGTATTGGTGAAATATGTTATATCAATGAATTGTTTAACCGGATAACCAAACGTTTGTATACTTTTTTGTACCAACTCAATACTTCGGGCTTTTTTCATTCGTTGTTCATTTAGTATGAAACATGCACACAGGTCCTTTATGACTACTGATAATCCACTTGTATGTGGTTCATGTGCCTTGACTCAAGTTTCCTTATAAACAGCATAAGCATTCTTGGGTGGGGAGTACATAACGGATTTCTTTCTGTTCCTGCCTCCAGATAGACTCCTGAACTGTGGAAACTCGGTCTACACACCAAGAACTCTTCATGATGCAAAAGACGCAAATGGAAAACGTCAACCTTTCCACACATTTTGACAGTGTTGAATCAGACTGTGAGCTTGAGGATGACCTCCCCTTCTGCTTTAGCTGTGAGGAGTGGTTTCCAGACAGGATGTGGTTAGAGGAACACTGGTGTCCAGCTGTGAAGTACATCTGCACTTGTGGAACCGAGTTCTCTTTGTACATGGACATGTTAAAACACAGCTCTAATCATGAACCAGGTCATTCCATGCTGGATCATTCCACCATAAAGAAGCGCAGGATGGAAATGATGAAACAGAAAGAAAGGCAGGTTAGATGGTTTAAACCAGTGCATTTAAATTCTCCTTCTAAGCCCCTGAGTTCTCCAAGTGTGTCAACGGTTGACCTCTGGCCTCTGTATCAGCCAGTGGTGCTGTTGAAGACTCTGCGGTGTTTTGATAAGGAAAAACCCTTCCAGTGTGCCAACTGCGAGGAGGGCTTTACATCAAAGAACAATCTGATCAGGCACCACACTGTTCACCATAAAAGGCGAGTTCTAGCCTGTGTGCTTTGTGGTGAGCTTCTGCCCATCAGTAAATCAGTGCCAGTACCCCATATATGTCACTCATCCTCCACAGCCCTCATGGCCAGGATTACAGCTGCCCCAAAGGCCAGAAGCACAACTGCCCCAGTGGTCAGAAAAACGACAGCTTCTACTGCCCTCAGTATCACAACTGCACTGAATGACAAGGTGTTTAAGATGGATGTGGGGGAGGAGCATCCTACTGGTATACCTGAGGGAGCGCAGAAATATACCCTTTCAAAGCACCGAGTGTGTGAGAACACAACACTCGAGACGCCTGGGAAGAAGTGCTTCAGATGTAGATTGTGTCAATTACCATTTCATACTGCTCAGTTGCTTCAGAGACATAAGTGTGAAAAAGCTTCGGGTTACGTTGAACGGCTGGCGTTGATGCCGAACAATCGCAGGAGAATAAAGCATTCTCCAAGCCCCTACACTCTGACTCAAAACACTGCTGACAGAGAGCTTCAAGTCAATATCCAAGCTTCCAGAGGTATTCAGAGGTACCACAACAAGGCAGTTGGGCCCGACTCAGCGTTAAAGATGCCTGCTGTTACAATAAAAACAGAATGTGATTCAGACGATGACTGTTATGTTATAGAAAGCTCTTCTTCTAAACCAACTCAGCTGTTAAAAATGACGTACGCCTCAACCCTTTCCCAGTAAGAGATAAACATTAACAATAAACACTTCCTTATTTGCAGACACCACATTTACATTAATGATTAATGGTCATAGAACACTGTCTTGTGCTGCCACACAGCAAGGTTAGGTTACATGTCGTTTTTTTAAATGTTGTACCCTGAATTTGTTACACATTCCTTTAAAAGGACATACTGCAAACCTATCAATGAGGTCTGCATGATTAAGATAAATATGTCACTGACTGGATTTATGACAGTGATTTAATTATTTTTGAAAAGTAACTGCACAATTGACAGTTTGAACATTGTTCACATGCTGCCTTGCTGTTTGTTTATATATATATATATATATATATATATATATATATATATATATATATGTTTTTCGCAGTTATTTTTAAATCGTTATTTCATTGCCTAAATTAAAAAGAATATTTCCCTCTGCTGGTTGTGTCTTAATACATTGTTTTTTTCTTGGTTCCTTTGTGTCTTGTTTTCTATTCTCCTGTGAAATGATGAAATGCAGATGAAAAAGGAATGTGTTGCTGGCCTCTAGTCAATAAGATGCTCTTAGAAGCTTCAAACTTTCAATATCCTGTACAATCGACACTGTCAATTGTCGATTTTAGCAGTCAGAAAAAGATACCATTGCCGGCGCACCCCAAATTACAAAACGAAGTTGCTTTAGCATGGCCACTGTTGATGATGACATAGAGAAGGCGACGCTTGTTCATACTACTGTACGGGGAAAAAATTATAGAAAAATTAACAAACGTGACTACGGGATAAGCCTCCAGTTAATATGCACGTAGCAATTAATCAACTAGTACTGTACGCTCCTTAATCCGTAATGTTAATTGAAGGCATAACGTCGTCATGGCTGAAGGTATTTGTGAATCGTTATGGTAGCTGACTAGCTAGCAAGGTACAAGTCGTTAGCTGCCAGTTGAGGTTCTAAAGGAAGCCAATGCAAACAAAAGACATAACTGCGATTAGGTGAGTATGAATTGCACTACATAGTAATATCTAAATAATAATCACACGGGTGTTACTACATTTGAACCATTTCATTGTTTTATTTGTTAGGTGTGAAATGACCATGTTTTGAATAAAATGATCATTGTATGTCAAGAAAGAATAGCTGTTTAGTAGCCTTGTGCACCGCCCTACTGTATATTATGTATTCGCTGACATGATTATTAAAGATTATTATAGAAGTATGTATTGGTTATGTAGCCTATAAGCAATTTGATTAAATGCTAGAGCTATGACAGACGTTAAAGATACATTCGTAGATGATGATTCCCCCTACCTTACGTCTTTTGGCATTTTAGTACATTTAAGCAACATTGTTTTGTACAATTAAAAGCATCTGCCGTTGCTTCTTTCATAACTAAATTATTGGACATTTTGGCAATGACTGGCAAAGTAAAACCAATCATACCATATCGCCTAAGGGGCCAAACTATTAAACACAATGTCAAGTCCTCACTTGATTTTTAATTGTAATTAACTGTAAATATCTTATCTATTTGTCTTAGCTAAAGCCTGAAATGGGAAGTAAGATGTCTCTTCAATAATTGAAACACTGAAGAGAAAAACCAAGTCAGCATTTTGTATAGTTTTCATTGTAAAGCCTATTTGTCAATGTAATGAAAAGCACCTTTGAAAATACCAGAATAAAGTAGAACGTATGTAGTTGTAAGTCAAATGTCACAAATCTTGAAAGTTGACAAGCTATTTATTCCAGATATTTCTAATATGGTAGTTCATTCTAAACCTGTGTTGGCTGTGTGTGTTTATTATTTTTATTATTAATCTGTGACTAAATTGTGTCATTGTTATTTATAGACATCTGAAGAAAGGATCTGCATCAAGGGAGATGACGGCCTCCATATTTTAGAAGGAAAACACTGGTGGAGTTAACGATAAGCACAAGAAAAATCACAACATAAGGAATCACACTAAGACCCAGACAAAACTTGACAAGGCTGGAAATGTACTTGTGGTCAAGCTTCTCTCATTAGAAATGCCACGTTGTTGATCCTATGAACATAATGAATTCTATCTCTGAAATGCATGTGGATAGGCCTGTAGAGGGGCAGGTACGTAGGAAACGTGGCCGCCCTCCCAAGAAATCTAAAATTCCTTTACAAACCGAACCATGCCCTCCTAGTTTACAAGGAGCAAAGGATACAGATACATTATCTGCAACAACAAATGTTGCTCCTTTAAACACAAAGTGTGCAACAGTTGTCAATGGTAACTCGTGCAACAGACTTGATGTGGACTGTGACTCCTCAACTCACGATCTTAAACCTCCAGATTCTATCCCAGTGCCACAGAAAAGGAAGAGGGGTCGACCAAGAAAAACTGTTAACCCAGTTCTAGGGGGAGCAAAGGCAGCTTCTGGTACTCCTGGTGTGGGGGCGCCTGCGAAGGAATCCACAAAGTCCCCTCCTCACTCAGGTGTGCACGATGTGACACAAGTCCACCCTGGAGGGAGACCTAGGAGGACGAGAGGGATACTGCACAATCTCACCCCAGAAGGAAGGGGACCTCCAGAAGTTGAGGTATCTATATCCAGTGGTATTTCAGAGAGACCAGAGATGAAAAAAGTAAGCAGACATCAAAGTACCCAGAAAGATAGTAAGGTGTTGAGCAACTCTGCCAGCGTTGATGACAGCAGGGTGCCTGGAAGAAGGAAACAAATGGAGGAGGATGGAGTGTTGAAGAGTATAATTACTGATCCTCAACCTGTGGTGGGCCAAAAACGCAGAGGACGACCTCGGAAGAAGTCAACAGTCATGAGGCAGGTGGCGCTTGCTCTGAGAGGATTACAATCAAATGAGGCTGTGACTCCCCAGGATACAAAGCAGTGTGATCCTACAACTTCTGTCAACACCAACCCTGAAAAGTCACTAAATTCCGGGATTGATACAAGGCCCAAGTTACCCAGTGATGATAATTCTCAACAAGCTGTCATGTCTCCAGATGCCGTAGGCTCTCATGGAATAAGGTCAGCAAGGAGTGGTGAAGTCTTCTCTAAAGTGAAGACGGAGGAAATTGAGTTGGAGCTAGACAATGATCATCCAATGTCAGATTATTTACAGTGCTACACAGACACCACTGTGAAATCTAACCCTGTTAGTAACTGTGACAAAACTGAATTTGAAAAGCCATTCAAAATTGACAAACGCAGAGGGAATTTCAAAATACTGAGGGAGATGCAAGATCTTAGAACTGCAGAACACCAGAAAATACTTCATAGCACTAGCTTTGGTAAAAAGGCTCGTAAGAAAAAAAGGTCTTGGTGGGATGACAGAGGAAGTCTCCAAAGTAAGATCTCAGCGACAGACTCTCAACCTGACGGAGCAAAGGATGAACACTGTAACTCCAAGTCTGAATCAGAAATCCTGCCAGGTGAAAACACAGCTAGTCACCCAATCAGGAACGAAAGAAGACTGGAGGATGAAGCTGTAAACAGACTCAAAAGTAGTAAACGCGAGACTCCGCGGCGACAGGGCGACCCATCAAAGCGTGTGGAATGTGAGGTCTGTGGTCACACTTTTAAATACCAATGTCTGTATATTATTCACAAACGTACTCATACAGGGGAAAAGCCTTACAAGTGTTCTGATTGTGGCAGGGAATTTGCACAGGTTTCTAACTTTAACACGCATAAGAAGAGACATAAGTACACCTTCCAGTGTCCATATTGTAAAATCAAGATAGCAAGTGCAAAAGAGTTACGTATGCACTGCAAGATGCACAAGGCCCAGAAATCTAAGACTAGGGACAGAAAGCAGATTCAAAGCGATGTCACTCAAGAAGACAGAGATTCTTCAAATAACAAAACCTACCCTTGTACATACTGTGGGAAAGTATTTCGCTTTACGTCTGCGCTTAGGATTCATTTACGTGTCCACACTGGCGAAAAGCCATTCACTTGTCAAGTATGCGGGAAAGGCTTTACTCAGGGTCATGTCCTGCGCACTCATATGGGGACACATTGGGCTGTGAAGCCTTATTCCTGTAATCGATGTGGAAAACAGTTCTTAAAACTTAACATTGCAGAAAGGCATGTATGCTGCAGATACACTGTAAAGCATGAAGAACCTTCATTATCTTACACATGCCATGTCTGTAAAAAGACGTTTTCCAAGAAGAGTCAGTACAATAACCATTTGCAAACCCATTCTGGTGCAAAGCTTTTCTGCTGTTCGTTCTGTGATCAGCTGTTTGGTGATTTGTCTGAGTATAATGCACACAGCCAAGCATGCTCTGAGGAAAAGACAGCTTTAAAGTCCCTTCCAAGTGTCAAGGATCAGTCAGCAGCCACACAGTCAGATGCTCCTTCACCTTTCCTCCGTCAGTCAGCACCGTATCCCACATCACTCCCAACAACATCAGCCTCATTACAGAGAAGTGAGCCCTTGCGGCCACTGAAACCCAGAGGCCCCCAGACCTCACAGACCCGCCCCAAAAAGGTTGTGTCCTCTATCCTACCCTTCCAAACAAGCATCATACCCTCCCATCATTTCTCCCACTTTGTATCCACGTTAAACAGACTGGATCAGAGATCGGACCCCAGGAAGTACTTATGCCCACGCTGTGGGCGTTTGTTCAGACACATGGGGCGGCTCCGGGCCCACATGCTTACTCACGCCCGTGACCAGACTTACACCTGTGGCCGCTGTGGCAAGACCCTGGAGAACTGGAGAAAGCTCTGGCAACATCAAAGCGTCCACCGGCAGAAGACGGGCCGGTTCTCCTGTCCTCAGTGTGGCCGCAGGTTCCGCTTCGTGGGGTCCTATAAGAAGCACATGAAGGAACACCCTGAGTACCGGTGGATTCAGCAGAGGCCCAATAGAGCCTTCCCCAGTCTCGCACAGCAGCCCCTGCTTCTGCCTTATCAGTGTGAGGAGTGTGACGCAAGCTTCGAGGCTCTAGATTTGCTGTTCAGTCACCAGCTTGGCCATTCCTCCTCACAGTACTCAGACAATGGCTGTGACACACAGTATCCTTCAGACACTGAAGACCACGACGCACAACCAGGCGTAACTTTAACTCTTAGCCCTCACACGGTCAGCTGTGGAACAAACTCGCACCCTGGACCGCACCATCCCTACCACTACTCCTCCCTGCCTGGGAGTTCTGACCAACCCTGTTTCCTGTCAAATCACGCAGACCCACTTCATGCCCTGTCACCACAGACGACTGTGGCCTCCTTACTCCAAAGTCCCAATGTCCCACAAGGCCTCAGACCTTTTCAAACCGACTTAACTCCCACCAGCTCCACTCCGGGCCCACAGGCACAGACAATGGCCAGACTACACAAACAAGAAAGTATTATATTTGGGAAGCCAGTTCGAAAGTATGAAAAAACAACTAAAGTGGACAATAACAGTTGTTCTTTCATTAGGACAAGGGAAACCACAGGTGTTGGTGTTAAGTGTGTGGAGTGTGGCGAGATGTATTACGTCATATCAGACCTGTATGATCATTACTTGCAGCATGCCAGGGGAGAGTTGTGATGTAAAACTTACGGTAGAAGTACCCTCCCCCTCAATGTCCCAGGTCAATCATGTGTGCCTCTTTGTGATCAGGAATGCTTTATGGTCAAATGCACAGAAGGTTTGGTTCTATTTTTATGTCAGGAGTGTATAGAGACCCTTACTTAATGCTAGGCTTGATTTTTGTATGCTCGATTTTTATTATGGGGTGCAGGTTATACTACACTAATGACAATGATCACTAAAGAAAACAAGATTGAGTTAATTATGAATTGAACATTCTCTACTGAAAATATTGTGAAGTGAAACTGTCATTTTTACTTTTAACTGTTTGTCAAAGAAAATTTCAGAGAGCTTCAGCCATTGTGTAAAACATGTTATGGTATTATTGTTCAGTATTATTTGCTAGTTATAAAAGACACATTTACAGAGAAGACTGCAGTTTTATACTTTAATTTTCCCTTTAGTTTCTTACATTGAAATGAGTTAAATATCAGCAGGCCTACTTTGTCTGGCTATCTATCAGTTTGTTATCCCACAGAAAGTGAAGGACAGCAATAAAGTTGACTTATTTCAAAGAACAGAACTGGCAGTTGGTTTCATGGAAATACTGTGGGTTGTGTGGATCGATAATTCCTTCTAACGGAAACCCTTAACAGGCACTTGGAGCACTATCACAACATATCCATCCAGTCCTTCACTACGGTATTTTGTAAAGTTTTGACAGTGTTACATTCTGATGTTTGCCTACGTCAAAACACTTGTCAACGCTAACATTTTTAAAATATGTTTTACTTAATGACTTTTTCCTCTTGATCTTTGTTGTATTCTGAGCAACATAACACACGTGGTATATTTTGTATGTAGATTGTAACGTGTGACAACTGAACATGTGCATGACGTGAAACCGTCTTTGCAGTCAGATGCTCAAAGAACAACTGGAAGGAACGTGATGGATGATTGAATCATTGAATCCATAATACCTCGGGGTGGTGACTTGAGCTCTGTATTTTGGTATATCTGTGAATAAAACGTCTAATAAAAATAGGATCTATATTGTGTGTGATGATGTCAGCGTTGTTAATATACAACTGGCACTGAGTCTCTTTAAAGGAGTATGGGGCGGCATTAAGATGGTCATTGTTAAACAGGAAGATGAAAACAATAAAGAGGAGATGGCATTCGTTACTTTCAAACACATTGATAACAAGGACACACATCCAGGTAGGCGTACTGCATGGTCTGATTGAATTTTAGGCACCTCATCATAAATGTAGGCCTTAGGGATAAACACTGCTTTAACCAATAATTTTACAGGCATGCAAAGTCCTCGCCTCTAGGTGAGACTCACCTTTTTGAAACCAAAATGGGTAACCTACATGATTCGTCCAGATCTGACGAGATATAAAGTTGTGGCGGTCGTGGCTGTGGCCAACACAGCATTTTAACCCTGCTTCCCAACTTTTCAACTGGCTCTGGAACCAATTGTCACTCCAAATGCCAAAACCTCACAGCCAATCAGAGGCTGAGTGGGGAGAGGTTTACAGACCCATCTTGCATCATCTAGTTAGTAGAAACAATTTTAATACAATATTAAAAATAATGTCTGTTGGATGTGTGTTAGCTTTACAGTAAGTGATGCTTTTGACTTTTGCTTTTTAAAGTACTTCAACACAGGTAATCCCGTTTGTTTAATGGTTTTTTATGATGTATGCTATATAATTGTTTTCATTTAAGGTTAAAAGAACATGACATTGTTTACAAGAACACAGATTCTACATAGATCTAGCCTCTAAATTTTGCTCTCAAAGTAAAAAAGATGTCTCAAAGCACCAGATTCATGCGTTTAACTTTAAAATGTAATAAAAAGAATTCCAGGGTAGCATGCCCCCCCCCCCCTAAAGAGGCGGATGTTTGCCCCCTTCTCACCTTTTTCACCCCTGACTTGTTTGCATGCCTGATTTTAAGAAATTCAGAAAAAGTGAATATAAAACTGATAAAGTTTATCTTCCTCCCATTCTACAGCTGTGATTTCCCACCATGACATTGCTGCTCATTTGACATGTAAATAGAGGTTGCCTCGTAGTTGCATTCTATCCATAGCCTGCGGTCTACTGTGTAAATGCTTGTTTAATACTCATTGTATTAGCATTATAATCACGTTATCTTTTAAATTAAACCGTCCTGATTGCCAGTTTACCTCAGTCAGTCTCATCCTTTTGACATTTGGCATTTTTAATAGCCATTTATTATGTAAGCCAGGGGTTTTCAACCGGGGGTCTGCGGTCCCCTGGTGGTCTGCGGCGGTATTGCAGGGGGTCCGCGACACGAGCCTATGTCAAGAACCTATCAGTCCACCATTGATTAAAAAATATATATAAATTCGCTACACAGATTTTTCTGGATTGGTTTGAGTTTTTAAAAATTGTGTTACATTTAATAATGTTCAGAATCTCAAATACACATATTTCAATGTTTCAGATTCTATGTATATTGTTTGAGGTTTTTAAGTAGATATAGGCCTATCTACATTTACATATCTACATGGAAAACCAAATGCTAAAACTTCCTTCTATCCCAATGCACGCACGCACACACACGTAGAAACGCACACACACACGTAGGCACGCGCGCGCGTAGGCACATCAGTGGGCCGCAAATTACTTTCTAGTAAGAATGGTGGTCCCTGGGACAAAACCAGTTGAAAACCCCTGATGTAAGCCTATTCTTGCAGGTTAAATTATGTCATGAATTGTATTGCCTAATTGTCATGATTTCATGGACACAGATTAAGTTCAATTTGGGACAGAATATTCCAAATATATTTTGCTCCAGTAACATGTGTAATGTTTGTCTGTGAAATGATCTTAGCATTTTTACATTAAGTTAACCATCTACTGTACAAACCATCAGTAAGAAGAGATATCTTGTTTGGATGGGAGTCTCTGCTTAGTATTTATGCATTTCAATTGTGCACCAATGCAGTATCCTTTTCCTATGTCACACTGTAAATGGAGGAAGTTCCAGTCCAGAAGCAGGGGGTGGAAGGTGGCTTAGGTGGATGGAGCAATACTGGCATTGGAACGCTCCTAAGAAGCTCTCAGCGCTTCTCAACAAATCTGGGAAAAACAGCCATTATTGTTTATTATTGTATTCAAATATATAAATATTTAGATAATATTGAATCTGCCCCCAGAGTCATCCTTCTGTCTTGCTTCTCCAACCTTTCAAATATCATGTTGTTTAATTCTAACTTGTTTAACTATATGCTCTTATGGTTCTTCCCTTTGGCACTTATTTTGGTTGTTTACAATGTGTGCTTTGTGTTTTGGCTACCCGCTATGCTTTTGGGACTATCTTGTTGTTATTATCAGTGACCTATGCACTTGGTAAAACTCTCTCTTAGAAGTCGCTTTGGATAAAAGCGTCTGCTAAACGAATAAATGTAAATCTAGTTGACATCGAGTGAATGCAAATATGAATGTGATTCCATCTTTACTTGACCTGATAATGAGCGAATGAACACCTCCGGATGCTGGTTTGATCGCCAACATCGCCGCTGAACTCTGCCAGAGGACCGCTGTTGAATCTGGAGAGGACGGCAATGGGCAAAAAGACCTGAGGGTTAAGTGTGTTCAGTCTATGGGTTTTGTCTGTGCTCTTGGTGCATTTGACTTTGTCTGATATTAATGATACAGTGACGTGCCCTCTCAA
This sequence comes from Hypomesus nipponensis, assembly GCF_054491055.1. Lineage (NCBI taxonomy): Eukaryota > Metazoa > Chordata > Actinopteri > Osmeriformes > Osmeridae > Hypomesus > Hypomesus nipponensis. Next base: position 3,779,915 of record NC_140362.1, on the reverse strand, counting down.
ACTCTTAACCCCAAGACAGACTTACAGGACGCCACACAGGCATGTACAGGACCAGAGGTCCTGACAGAGGAAGCAGGAGCTCCTCATCATCCTCCATGACCTGAGGAGGAAGAGGCTATGTAAATATATTTGTCAGATATAATTCATTCAACAATAGTGCACAAAAGTCAGAAAACTATTGACATTTTGGAACCCGAAATGTCCAGTTTAGTCTTCTAACCCCAACTTGCTCTTTAATATTTTTAACTGTACTTATTGTACACATTGTAATGACCTAAATGTAATATTTGTGAAAATGATCTCCCCCTGCTGGTGAAAAAGGCTAAATGGTGGTTCAAATACAATTGTGGACTCATTGCTCACAATTCTCACACATTTGCCGTGAGACTGATGCATTTCAACCATTTCTCACGCTCTCACACGACACCTTGTATTTCTTACACTGGGAATTGAGGGTTGATTTTCCCCACACAATAATAAACGTATTAAAGCCACACAGGGGTACGTTTTCTGCCTAGTTCAGAGCTGTCTCGCGTCCCCCCCTCTCTCTCTCCGTTTTACCTAGATACATCCACTCCACCAAAGTCAAATTTATAATTAATAAATGTTCACATTTGATTATAAAAAAACATTGGCTCAATGGGTCAGGCCCAAAGTGACCCATGGGTCTCTTTGGAGAAACCTAAAAAAGAGAAGGGGGAAAAAAAAAGAAAAGAGGAAAGTCATTTGCACGATTTTTCTGCCTGTCCTCGATGCTGAGCTGTGTTGGAAGACCTTTGAGAAAGTCTGCATCCTCAACATCAAACAATGACACAGATTCTGTCTGAAGTGTTTGAAGGACTTAACAAGTTGCTGGTTAACTAACCAAATTCACGATACAGTGCTAATTCCATGCCTTTTTCTGTTCAAACTATCAAAAGTTCCCTCTCAGCCAATAGCTGTGTTACACACCATCTGATGAAGGGACACTGAAAAAAGCCCATCAAAAAAGAAGTCAAAGAAACACAAACCAAAGACATTGAAATGTGTCTTCAGATGCCAGAGGAAGAGCTTGGGTGAGACACCCCCCACGGTAAGGGACACAGACAGAGCCTCTTCCTCCTCAGGTCATGGAGGATGGTGAGGAGCTCCTGCTTCCTCTGTCAGGACCTCTGGTCCTGTACATGCCTGTGTGGCGTCCTGTAAGTCTGTCTTGGGGTTAAGAGTTTGAGAGAGCACGTCAATGTATCACTAAGAACATGGGCTACTAACAATTGCTAGTAAATTATCTGAAAACACTGACAACGTCTACTTTGTACAAATAAAGGTTTTAGATAGAAGTCCTACCCTGGCTTCACAATTCTGGAACCTGGTAAACTATTTACTCCACCCTCCATGTTCTTCATTTACATTTACATTTATGCATTTAGCAGACGCTTTTATCCAAAGCGACTTCCAAGAGAGAGCTTTACAAAAGAGCATAGGTCACTGATCATAACAACAAGGTAGCCCCAAACATTGCAAGCAGGCAAAACATGAAGCATACATTGTGAAAAACCAAATAAGTGCCAAAGGGAAGAACCATAAGAGCATGCAGTTAAACAAGTTACAATTAAACAACATGAAACTCAAAAAGTGCAAGAGTGCACCTGTAAAAGAATAATCAACAGTAAAATATTTTACAGCGAGTACAAGGGTTTAAATCCGTTATAACTAACCAACAAGAGCAACAAGTCTCTCAATAAGGGTCATTGTGTTCCTGGGCGAAACTAACATCAGGTCCAGCCAAGCATTCCTAAGTGCCGTTGTACTTCCGGAGCAAGTGCGTCTTGAGCCTTTTCTTGAAGGTGGGGAGACAGTCAGTGCCTCTGATGCACCATTGGGGGGCCAGACGGGAGAAGAGCTTGTCTTGAGCGGTGGGACCACCAGACGGTTGTCAGAAGAAGACCGTAGGTGGTGGGTGGGGGTGTAAGGCTGGAGGAGAGACTTGATGTAGTCGGGTGCAGTCCCAGTCATCCACTATCTACTGTTTGAACAATAAAACACTGGCTTAAACCTACTACTCACCTTCAATGAAGATGATGTACTTGATTATGCCTCCATATCTTTCCTGCCAGACTTTCTTCATGACCCCATGTATGGCCCCTGTATGGCCAAAACACCTTCCCAAAGTCTACCTTACCCTACCGTACTCTGGTAAATATTAAGTTTCAAAAGCTCCCTTTAGATTTCTCTGTAGATTTAGCTTTATCTTATCATGTTGTATGTTCTGGAAATTTCCTGTCAAAGCTGTGACCGAGAGTTGGCATGCTGCTCTGTTTCGGGGGCCCAAAATAACACAGTCATAGCATTACAGTCCTGCAAATATACAGGCAGCCTGCGTGATGCAATGCTCTCAAGTATCACACATTTTGCTGTGGGACTCACGCATTTCTACCATTTCTCAAGCAAAAGTTGAGAAGGACAATTTTGATTGAGGAACAGAAGGGTAACATTTTAAAGCCACTGCAAATTTTACCCTTCTGTTCTCCACTCAAAATTCTCTAATGTTCAGAGGAAAGAAAAAGTTGCGATGGGCTCTTATTTCTTCCAAACCTGTATATAATGGAAAACTAGTTTGCATTTTGTTTTGTTGCAAGGACATGTGGCTCATGGTGACACTTCCAACAGAGTCTAAAATGACTTAAATCATAAAGGTTTCTTGGTTTTAAAGAAATATACAATGAAATCAACTGATACACTGTTTTCCAATCATCACCAGTGTCATAACTTATTCTACTCTGAGCCCAAATGAAGCTAGCCTACTTGTGATCCCCACATGCATGTGTTGTGTATGTTTCCAAGAAAATGTGCTGTTGAAGAATCTGTAGAACAACCAGAAAACTAAAGGAAAGAAATAATCTTTCTTTTCAATTTTCTCAACAAAAAAATAAGAAGTTGTAAACATGCCAAAGCAATGCAGAGTAAATGTTCGTGTTTTGAACTGTTGCTGTTGAAAGTCAGAACCTAACACTAAAAGGTTTACAGACTTAAAATATTATGCAGAATACGGAGTAAGAGTCTGAACTGGCGAAGGCTTTCCATATCATTTGCCATATGTCTTTTCACACACAAGTTACTGATTTAGAGAGTTCCTGAACGAATGGAAAAGTATGTCCTTGGTCTAACAGATAGGAATTGGACATTGTGGGTATATAAAGGGTGCTTGACAGTAGATTGGGTACTGAGGTAACTGCAGAAAATCATGAAGGGATTCATTCTTTTGGCTCTGTTCGCTGTGGCATGTAAGTATGGAGTATCTGTCCGTTTAAGTTGTTTAAAAGCACTGAGAGAAAACTAATATAAAGTGTAAACTGTGTTTTACCTTGAAGAACCACCTCAATAAAAAGGTTGTTATATCATTCTCCGTCAGTTGCCGCTCCAATTGAGGATGACAAGATCGTTGGAGGTTATGAATGCAAGAAGAACGCTCTCCCTTACCAGGTGTCCCTGAGCTCTGGCTACCACTTCTGTGGAGGTTCTCTGATCTCTAGCTACTGGGTGGTGTCCGCTGCTCACTGCTACAAGTCGTAAGTGTATTCACATGAGGGAAACGCATCCCGTAGATTTAGTTCTTTAGCTTTAAACAGTGCATAAAACAACTTACCTAAACCCCTAACTGACCATCAAGCTTTACAAACTAACCCTTAAGTCATCTCCGCCTCTCCAGCCGCATCCAGGTGCGTCTGGGTGAGCACAACATCGCTGTTAACGAGAACACCGAGCAGTTCATCAACTCTGCCAAGGTCATCAGGCACCCCAGGTACAGCGACCGCAACCTGGACAACGACATCATGCTGATCAAGCTGAGCAAGCCAGCCACCATCAACAACTACGTGCGCACCGTTTCCCTGCCCTCCAGCTGCGCTGGTGCCGGCAGCAGCTGTCTGATCTCTGGCTGGGGCAACACCCTCAGCAGCGGCAGTGAGTAGAAACAGGAGTGCGGAACATTCAGTTTTTGTTGACTATGTCAACAAACAATATAATATATGTTGACAATATTTCAAAGTGTCTATTCAAATGCGTCGTGACTGTGTAGTAGACTGGCCATGCGAATATCTGGCTTCTAAAATGTTTTCTTTTTTCCATCAAAGCCAACTACCCCGACCGTCTGAGGTGTCTGGATGCCCCTATCCTGAGCGACAGCAGCTGCAGGAACGCCTACCCTGGACAGATCACCTCCAACATGTTCTGTGCTGGCTTCCTGGAGGGAGGCAAGGACTCTTGCCAGGTAAGAGCCAAGTACTGATGTAAAACCTAGTTAGAGTACGTTAAACATCATCTGTTATGCTAGTCTGAGGGGAAATCTCTCCACTCATCCTTCCATCTCTGCTCTTTCTGTCTCTCTCCATCTCTCAGGGTGACTCTGGTGGCCCCGTGGTGTGCGGCGGTCGTCTGCAGGGTGTTGTGTCCTGGGGGTACGGCTGTGCCCAGAGGAACAAGCCCGGTGTCTATGCCAAGGTCTGCAACTACGTCTCCTGGATCCAGAGCACCATGTCTTCCAACTAAGTCATCTGGACTGTAGGAAGCATCTGCTCTAGAATAAGAAATATACAACAACATCTGTTATTACTAAATAAAACGTTGTTAACCTCAATGATGACCTCTTCTTGGCTTGTGTTCATTGCAACAAACAAAACATTCCAGTTCTTTTGACCACTTTAAATGTCTTTACTGCTACTTCAAATTTTTTGCACTAATTTCCCTTTTTTGCACACCACCTGCCTTGACATATAGATTACTGTATAATACAGACATACCTCTGGCCAATGGTGTGTGTGACAAACAGGATATGTGAAAACTAAACCTGGGCCTTTATAAATGTACAGTCTATCGTTGAACTAAGTAAATATGTGTGCTGGTGATGTGTGAAGGGTGGTGCGTTCGAATCCAGGCAGAGGTATACATTTCTTTTTTAATTCCTTTACACCTTCAAGGAAGTTAACACTTGTCAATGGAGCGATCCCAGACTCTATGTACAAATGAAATGTACGAAAGTCTGGTTAGGACCAGGGTAGCCTTCACTGGGCGCAAATGAAAATCAAGAATTAGATTTCCAGAAGGTCATAAAGGAAACAATAATGAAATAGAGGGAGGGACGACAACTACCAAAAGGCCAACACCAGAAGAGAAGTTCCTCATTTGATTTGTAAAAAGGCAGTGATGTAGGCCTGCCATGTGGCGTGAGACCTTACACCTAAGTAAATAAACACGAATATCTAAATATGAGAAACGTTTGTCCTCTTTGGTGTCTGTAAGGCTTGGTTAGTATGCCGTCCAACAGTGGAATAAACAAACTAGAATGGCTCTCAGAGTTGTTACAGCAGGGATGAGTAACAGGGCACTCAAAGAATCCTGAACAGACTCCATCAAGCCAAAGCCTCCTCCCCAAAGGTGCCAATTGTCAGCTTTATAACTGCCAATCGGGTGGTTGCAATATAAGTGAAGTACTGGGTAAAAGTCAAACTTTTTAATATATATTTTTTCTGATTTGGCTGGTGACTATACATGCAGTCACTGACCATTGAAAGTACAGTTATGGCATGTTAGCCCGACATAATTGCCCTCTGACGTAACCAACATGGCTGCCGAGTGGCCAGTGGTCTTCTATAATGTCCCTGGCTTCACCAATGTGTATGTGATTGGATTTCTCAATTAAATGCTAATTTAACAAAGCCCTGATAGATGTTAAACCCTTAACAACTCTATTTGGAATATGATTTCGTTAAATGTTTTTCCACCCCCAAAAATCTATATAACATCTATATATTCAAGTAGTTTCCACATACACATCAAGCAGTTGGATATATGTTCTGTTTCTGGTCATGTAAGATGGGAAAGAACACACCCTTCCCTGCTGATCTCTTCTCACTGCCACCCCCTTTGGGTTCAGAGGCCTCAGGGACAAACCAGAAGACCGACTGAAACTGGTACACAGAATTTCCATTTCCAGGAAGGAGCAGAAGCTTTTATCCAAAGTGAAATAGGATTTGACTTTATATGCTGCCCCAGAAATCCTCTACATAATCAGACTCAACAAAAAAAATATTTTGATGTATAAATCCTAATGGCATGTTGAAAAATAACAACATGCCTTTTTGAAAGAGGGGTAGAATAACAAGATTGATCTACAGTATGACATATGAAAAGGATGTAATGCAACTGCGAAGCAATCTCCATTTAAATTTCAAATGAGCAGCAATGTAATGGTGGGAAATCACAGCAGCAGAATTGGAGGAAGATAAATGTAATATTAAACAGATAGATTATCTGAATTTCTTTAAATTATTAACAATGTTTATCAAATCAGACCATGCAGTAGGCCTACCTGGTTGTGTCCTTGTTATCAATGTGTTTCAAAGTAACAAATGCCATCTCCTTTTTGTTTTCATCTTCTTGTTTAACAATGACCATCTTAATGCCGCCCCATACTCCTTTAAAGAGACTCAGTGCCAGTTGTATATTAACAACGCTGACATCATCACACACAATATAGATCCTATTTTCCTCAGACGTTTTATTCACAAATACACAAAAATACAGAGGTCGGGTCACCACCCCGAGGTATCATTGATTGAATTGTCCACCACCTTGTTCCCTCCAGCTGTTCTTTCAGCATCTGACTGCAAAGACGGTTCCACCTCATGCACATGTTCCGTTTTTACGAAACAGAATGTAATTTACAAAATGCTTGTCAAGTACTGGATGGATAAGTCACACTTCAAGTGCCTGTTAAGGGTTTCTGTTAGAAGATTATCAATCCAGGCAACCCACAGTGTTTCCATGAAACCAACTGCCAGTTCTATTATGTAAAAAACGTTGTCATTCACATTCTGTGGGAAACTGATGGATAGCTAGCTAGACAGATGTTTGAAATTAGAAAGAAAAAGAAGGTATAAAACTCCAATTAAGTCTTCCTGTGAATGTGTCTTGTATAACTAGCAAATAATACTGAACAATAATACCACAACATGTTTTACACAATAACTGACGCTCTCCAAGATTCAAACATTGAGAAGTAAAAAAGACTGTTTCAATTCACAATATTTTCAGTACATAATGTTCAAATCATCATTAACGCAATCTTGTTTTCTTTAGTGATCATTGTCATTGGTGTAACATAACCTGCAATCCATGATAAAAACGAGAATACAAAAACTTAAAATCGAGCATTAAATAAGTTCTCCATACACTCCTGACATAATAAAAAAAAAAAAAAAACATTCTGTGCATTTGACCATAAAGTGTTCCTGATCACAAAGAGGCACACATGATTGACCTGGGACATTGAGGGGGAGGGTACTTCTACCGTAAGTTTTACATCACAACTCTCCCCTGGCATGCTGCAAGTAATGATCATACAGGTCTGATATGACGTAATACATCTCGCCACACTCCACACACTTAACACCAACACCTGTGGTTTCCCTTGTCCTAATGAAAGAACAACTGTTATTGTCCACTTTAGTTGTTTTTTCATACTTTCGAACTGGCTTCCCAAATATAATACTTTCTTGTTTGTGTAGTCTGGCCATTGTCTGTGCTTGTGGGCCCGGAGTGGAGCTGGTGGGAGTTAAGTCAGTTTGAAAAGGTCTGAGGCCTTGTGGGACATTGGGACTTTGGAGTAAGGAGGCCACAGTCGTCTGTGGTGACAGGGCATGAAGTGGGTCTGCGTGATTTGACAGGAAACAGGGTTGGTCAGAACTCCCAGGCAGGGAGGAGTAGTGGTAGGGATGGTGCGGTCCAGGGTGCGAGTTTGTTCCACAGCTGACCGTGTGAGGGCTAAGGGTTAAAGTTACGCCTGGTTGTGCGTCGTGGTCTTCAGTGTCTGAAGGATACTGTGTGTCACAGCCATTGTCTGAGTACTGTGAGGAGGAATGGCCAAGCTGGTGACTGAACAGCAAATCTAGAGCCTCGAAGCTTGCGTCACACTCCTCACACTGATAAGGCAGAAGCAGGGGCTGCCGTGCGAGGCTGGGGAAGGCTCTATTGGGCCTCTGCTGAATCCACCGGTACTCAGGGTGTTCCTTCATGTGCTTCTTATAGGACCCCACGAAGCGGAACCTGCGGCCACACTGAGGACAGGAGAACCGGCCCGTCTTCTGCCGGTGGACGCTTTGATGTTGCCAGAGCTTTCTCCAGTTCTCCAGGGTCTTGCCACAGCGGCCACAGGTGTAAGTCTGGTCACGGGCGTGAGTAAGCATGTGGGCCCGGAGCCGCCCCATGTGTCTGAACAAACGCCCACAGCGTGGGCATAAGTACTTCCTGGGGTCCGATCTGTGATCCAGTCTGTTTAACGTGGATACAAAGTGGGAGAAATGATGGGAGGGTATGATGCTTGTTTGGAAGGGTAGGATAGAGGACACAACCTTTTTGGGGCGGGTCTGTGAGGTCTGGGGGCCTCTGGGTTTCAGTGGCCGCAAGGGCTCACTTCTCTGTAATGAGGCTGATGTTGTTGGGAGTGATGTGGGATACGGTGCTGACTGACGGAGGAAAGGTGAAGGAGCATCTGACTGTGTGGCTGCTGACTGATCCTTGACACTTGGAAGGGACTTTAAAGCTGTCTTTTCCTCAGAGCATGCTTGGCTATGTGCATTACACTCGGACAAATCACCAAACAGCTGATCACAGAACGAACAGCAGAAAAGCTTTGCACCAGAATGGGTTTGCAAATGGTCTGTGTACTGACTGTTTTGGGAAAACGTCTTTTTACAGACATGGCATGTGTAAGATAATGAAGGTTCTTCATGCTTGACATTGTATCTGCAGCATACATGCTTTTCTGCAATGTTAAGTTTTAAGAACTGTTTTCCACATCGATTGCAGGAATAAGGCTTCACAGCCAAGTGTTTCTCCATATGAGTGCGTAGGATATGGCGCCGAGTAAAGCCTTTCCCACAGACTTGACAGATGAATGGCTTTTCCCCAGTGTGGACACGTAAATGAACCGTAAGTGCAGAAATGAAGCGAAATACTTTCCCACAGTATGTACAAGGGTAGGCCTTGTTATTTGAAGAATCTCTGACCCTTTGAGTGACATCCCTTTGAATATGCTTCCTGTTCCTAGTCTTTGAATCCTGGGCCTCGTGAATCTTGCAGTGAACATGCAACTCTTTTGCACTTGCTATCTTGATGTCACAATGCGGACACTGGAGGCTGCACTTGGAGCTCCTCTTATGTGTGTTAAAGTTAGAGAGCTGAGCAAAGTCTTTGCCACAATCAGAACACTTGTAAGGCTTTTCCCCTGTATGAGTACGTTTGTGAATAATATACAGGGATTGGAATTGAAAAGTGCGACCACAGACCTCACATTCCACACGCTTTGAAGGGTCGCCCCGTCGCCGCTGAGTCTTGCGATAACAATTTTTGAGTCTGTTTATGGCTTCTTCCTCCAGTCCGTATTCTGTCCTTGAGATCTTACTTTGGAGATCGCCTCTGTCATCCCACCAAGACCTTTTTTTCTTGCGGGGCTTTTTACCAATGTGAGTGCTCTGAAGTATTTTCGTGTGTTCTTGCATCTCCCTCAGTATTTTGACATTCCCTCTGCGTTTGTCAACTTTGGATGGCTTTTCAAATTCCGTTTGATCAAATGTACTAACAGGGAATTCCGACTTCACAGTGGTGTCTGTGTGGGATTGTAAAGAATCTGACATTGGATGATCATTGTCTAGCTCCAACTCAATTTCCTCCGTCTTCACTTTAGAGAAGACTTCACCACTCCTTGTTGACCTTATTCCATGAGAGCCTACGGCATCTGGAGACATGACAGCTTGTTGAGAATTATCATCACTGGGCAACTTGGGCCTTGTATCAATCCCGGAATTGAGTGACTTTTCAGGGTTGGTGTTGACAGAAGTTGTAGGACCACACTGCTTTGTATCCTGGGGAGTCACAGCTGCCTCATTTGAACGTAATCCTCTCAGTGCTAGTGCCACCTGCCTCATGACTGTCGACTCTGGTCTCTCTGAAATACCACTGGATACAGATACCTCAACTTCTGCAGGTCCCCTTCCTTCTGGGGTGAGATTGTGCAGTATCCCTCTCGTCCTCCTAGGTCTCCCTCCAGGGTGGACTTGTGTCACATCGTGCACACCTGAGTGAGGAGGGGACTTTGTGGATTCCTTCGCAGGCGCCCCCACACCAGGAGTACCAGAAGCTGCCGTTGCTCCCCCTATAGCTGGGTTAACAGTTTTTCTTGGTCGACCCCTCTTCCTTTTCTGTGGCACTGGGATAGAATCTGGAGGTTTAAGATCGTGAGTTGAGGAGTCACAGTCCACATCAAGTCTGTTGCACGAGTTACCATTGACAACTTTTGCACACTTTGTGTTTAAAGGAGCAACATTTGTTGTTGCAGATAATGTATCTGTATCCTTTGCTCCTTGTAAACTAGGAGGGCATGGTTCGGTTTGTAAAGGAATTTTAGATTTCTTGGGAGGGCGGCCACGTTTCCTACGTACCTGCCCCTCTACAGGCCTATCCACATGCATTTCAGAGATAGAATTCATTATATTAATAGGATCAACAACGTGGCATTTCTAATGAGAGAAGCTTGACCAAAAGTACATTTCCAGCCTTGTCAAGTTTTGTCTGGGTCTTTGTGTGATTCCTTATGTTGTGATTTTTCCTGTGCTTATTGTTAACTTCACCAGTATCTTCCTTCTAAAACATGGAGGCCGTCATCCCCCTTGATGCAGATCCTTTCTTCAGATGTCTATAAATAACAATTACACAAATTAGTCACAGATTAATAATAAGGAGTCAGATGGCTGAGCGGTGAAGGAGTCGGGCAAGTAATCAGAAGGTTACCGGATCGATTCCCCGCAGTGCCATATGACGTTGTGTCCTTGGGCAAGGCACTTCACCCTACTTGCCTCGGGGGGAATGTCCCTGTACTTACTGGAAGTCGCTCTGGATAAAAGCGTCTGCTAAATGATTAAATGTAAATGTAATAATAAAAAACACACACAGCCAACACAGGTTGAGGATTACCCTTACTATCATTTTAGAAGGACCTGCACTACAATAAATATCTTGTCAACTTTCAAGATAATGACATTTGATTAACTAATTATTCAGTAAAAGTACTACTTTCAGTGTGTAGTGTCCACGTTTTTATTCAATTGGATTTAAACCTTACAGGGTCACTGGAAACTGCTTGAGTCTGTGTAAAAATAATCTTCATTGAACACTTGACCGATTAAATAAATACAAATATTTGTTAATTATACATAATAGATATTGTGTAGTACAATTCATACTCACTTATTAGCAATTACGTGGTCATATGTTGTTAGCATTGGCTTAAGAACCTAATCGAAATGGCAGCTCACGTTTTCTAACGTAGTTCTCTAGCTAGTCTACAACCATAATGATAAACATGATTAAAATGATGAGCCACCTTTAGTAATTAAGCTTTACTCAAAACGCACGAATTAAGAACAGTTGATTAATTGCAACGTGCATATTATTTGCCGCCTGATACTCTCCTACTTATCACGATTTTAGTTCTGTTGCCGCAGAAAGAACAAGCGTCGCGTTGTTATTGTCATCATCAATAGTCGACATTCCAAAGAAAATCGTTTTCTAGTTAGGGATCCGCCGGTGTTGTGCCAAAAAGTGACAATCCGCCAAAAACGTATTGTGACTGTCTGGTCTCTAAACACTGCTGTAACCGTAGGCTATATAAACTGTGTTTAGCAGTTTTGCAGAAAGTCACTATTTTGCAATGACAGCTGCTCTTGAGCATTTAGAGATTACGGGCAACTAATTAGACTAGCTGAAAGTCAGGTGAATGAAGTAGGCCTACTTCATGGTTGTGTTGTTTGGTTGGCACATACATTATTGGTTTGTGAGATGGAGTGATTTTATAACGACACTGACTAAACACAATTTGCTTATTCTCTGGATTTTCAAAGCTTCCGCCTAACACAATCTAGCCCGGGAATTTATAACTGTATAACTCGAGACAACTATCTTAGTATGCTTGCGCCTCGTCCATTCATTTTATATAGCGGAACAAATCATCCCTTTATTACTTCTCATCGTCCGAAATGGTTGAAATGAGAAATAAAAGGTGTTGCGTGAGAGCGAGATGGTTGAGATGTGTGAGACTGGCTTAGAGTCTTTGACCAGACATAGGTTAAGTGATGTAAAAGTATCAACACTTTTAGAGTATGGTCAAAAAAGTAATATGTGTATAGACACCGAGAAACCCAAATTCTCAGTATAAGCCTAATTTGCGTCTTTTTTCCCTTTTTTTTTTTTTTTACCAGGTAGCATAGTTGAAATTAAAATAGAAATGTGAATATCCAATTAGCTTATCTTTGGTAGCATTGGTTTATGTTAAACATATCATTAACATCTGACTTCAACTAATCCAAAGCTGTCTGACTCCGCCATTTTCTAGTGAGACATTTCAGCTTTAAATATGATCTTAATTTTAGCTACGTGGCTAGAAATGCCTAGAAGTAGACCATAATGACAAGGAACACCTGTGTTCCACATCCACTGTAGATGTCTGCATGTGATCACGAGGTTTGTAATAACTGTGCCAACTGCCCACCCCACCATTGACCTATACTAATAGGGACATTATTTAGCCGAAATACTAGAAGTACAGTATCCTCCTCTCTTCACCTCTCAAGCATGTAGGTTTCAACACAGTAACTAGATTGGAAAATGAAAACGTAACACTACTTCTATAGTAGTGTTATTACGTACACTCCAAATAACCACCTGCTATTGTTATTTTTTGTAACTGTGTAGTAAGTGTAAAATAAATTGAACATCCAATATATCATATATGTCTGCGTGTAATATGTTACTCATTTTCATATCCTTGACTAAATTTCAAGGAGGCCAAAACACGCTAGTTAAGGGCACACACAGGTTTCTCCGTCTTCTGAGAAAACCTTTTTACAGGGCATTTGTGACGTCATTATCCAGCGACGCTCAACGGTTTGTGTACAATATCAAGCTTGATAGGACCAGCTGCATGCATCAAACGTGTTTTTGTTTTGTTTTGTCTCCGCCTTGTACTTATCGAAATGTGAGTAAAACTTAACATTTCTCATCAGACAGTCTAATCAAAGTTTTTCCTAGTTATAACTTACTGGTAGGATACCCTTGCCAGTTCGTTGCTACATCAGCTCCCTGGCTAATGTATGCGGAATGCGCAACCATTGCGGATGTGGTGCAGAAAAAAAGCGCATCGATGCGACAGAACATAATAGGTGTATTAAGTCTGATTTACTGGTGAATACGATGAGCTATCTCTAAAAAGATGATATAGCTAAGACGTGCACTATTGTGTATTTTTCTGTTACAGACTTTATATTCCCTTCCTTGTCGATGTTCCTTGACTGACGATTGTGGCATGAAGATTGCCGCTGGGATGCAGCATATTCGACTTTTTGATGGTCCTACAAACATTTCTACTTCTTATATATCACTGCTGATTAATCTCTCGTAAACATTTTTTTTATAAAAATGACTTGCTGGACTACTTATTAGCTTTCAGCGAATATATTCTCATATGGCAGGATGAATGTCCACCCCATTGACTCTTTCTGCTCAAATCATCTTAATGTTTAATTACTTTATATTTCACTAATCTCAGTTCCTGATCTTGTCATGAGATGATCACAAGACAATCTGCTTTAAGTGTAAACTCATGCAGTGGTGGGGTGACCAACAAAGTGGATGCCCTCCAATAGCTTTTTTCTGCAAATGTGCAATTATTACATTTAAAGTAATTTGGTGTGTATGGTGAACATACCTTTTAAGTATATCAACATCACTGGGCTTATATTTGTACAGCAGATTACTATGAACATGTGCCGTGCCCTGTGACCGCATAAAGCCAGTCAGTTAATACCTGCATGCAGATACACTACTGCAGTACCTGCAGGCTATGTATGTATTTAGCAGACACTTTAATTAAAAGCAAAACACATTACAGGAAGGGATTTGAACCTGTGATCTCTTGATCTGCAGTGAAGTGCTCTAACCACTGAGCTAAACCCTCAGACCCTGTGTGAATGGACCAGTTAACCTGCCAGGCAGTCTGTCTGTGACCTAGGCCTGACTCATGACAGAGTACTACGAGGAAGGTGGACTGCTGTATGAGCAATCACCTCCCATGCACATCAAAGTGGAGTCTCCAGAAGGACCCTTAGGAGGGGCAGTCTCAGAGGACGGCTTCCCCAGGGAGGATGAGGACTCCGATGGGAGCTGTGACCACAGCAGTGGGCTGCCTGGGGGACTTCCCTTCAATGTTGTTGTGGTGCATCCCAACATCATGGCTCCTGGCATGTCCTCAGATGACCTCCTGTCCATTGAACAAAGTAGGCTGTGTTTCATAAACAACTATATCATAGTGAAACAGTAGAAATTGATATAAGGTGGTTTTAAGCCACTGTAAAAAAACAATTTAAGAGACTTGATGAAATTATTATTTGTATGCATGTCTTTCTGTGTCTTCGTCTCTCCCTTGGTAGACAGAGGTGTCTCTTCTGCGCTAGCAGCAGGTGGTGTGGGTAAACGGAAGAGCCGTTTCAGCGGAGCCGAGCTGGAGGTGCTGGTGTCGGAAGTCACACGATGCGAGGGAGAGCTCTTCGGCCCAGCCGGTAGGCTCCGACGTCGGGAGAGAGAGCGCATTTGGGCCGACATCCTGGAGAGAGTCAACGCTGTGTCCAGAGTCCCGCGTACCCTCCGGGAGGTCAAGAAGCGCTGGGATGATTTGAAGAGACGCAACGGGGGCAGGCTGGCTGATGCCCGGCACCGCAGCTGCTACCTGCCCTCCAGCAGAGGGGCTTCGATGCTGGGCCGGTCGCAGACCAGTCCCAGGCTCCATCAGAACAGGCAAAAGCAAAGCACCAGAGGAAAGACCACTTTCCAATGCTTCACAGATTCTGACCCAGGTAAATGTATGTTATTTGTTATAAAGGTCATTGGTTTGATATTTGAACGGAATTACTTTGTCCAAACAAAACTATTGATCCATAAGTGAGGTCATTCCAAATTGGGCCTTGCCAAGTCCAAATGGACCTTTTTTAGTACTTTTTCTCAAATTCTCAGTGACCATAAATACTTCAACTTACGTTGAATATAAACAAATGACTTTACAGAATCGAAATATACATAATTATTTTCTAATCTATTCCAGCAGGAGGGGGTGAAGGGTCTGAGAAAGATGGCTTGGACAAAGAAGAGGATGTTGGTGAGCGGGAAGGGGAGACAGGAGAGGCTGATGAGGGTGCAGAGAGCAGCATGGAGGATAAACTGAGCTTAGGTCTTGGACTAGGCATAGGACCACCCCCGGCCTCGGAGCGCTGGCTGCCTCCCTCTCCTCTCTACAGTGCCCCTTTCCTTAACGGGAGCCCTCAGCCTAGTCCTCAGCCCTCCCTTGGTGCCCAGCAGGGTCCCCTAGAGGCCCCTCCTCGTGGCTCCTGGCTGGAAGATGAGCTTCGAGGGCTGGGGGACGCGGCTCTGCAGCTAGGCGACCGAGTGGAGCAGAGTCTGAGGGAATTCGGAGAAGGTTTTCGACGCGACATGAGAACACTAGTTGCCTCACAAGAAACGCTGGCGCACAGTCTACAACAAAATAATGTCCTGCTGCAAAGGCTTCTGGGAGTCCTGGAGGCACAGCAGCAGCCTCAAACACAGCAGCAACAACAACAGCCAAGGGTTCAGCAGACGCAGCCAACTCAGCAGCAGATTCCACAGCAGACTCAGGCGCAACAACAACATGGACAACAGTCACAACAACACACACAACAGTCACAACAACAAATACAACCGTCACAACAACAACACGTGCAACAGTTGCAACAACAGCTGACACAACCATCACAACAACACCCACCGCTACAACAGGCAACACAGCAGCAACCACAACCAGTACAGCAGCAGCTACAGGAGCATCAGCAACACTTTCAACAGCAAACCTCTCAACCTCATAGTAGTCAGCCAGCTTCGGCAATCCCAACGTTACCACCTCCCCCAGATATACTGGATGGTACCTTCCATCCTGACCCACCCGTCGGGGTGAAAGGAACTGTCCAACGGCCTCGGCGGGGGAGAACTGTAGATCATAGGAGAAGACGGCGGCGCTAGAGATGTGTGTGTGTGTGTATATTTTACAAATAATATCCCATTTGTTCACAACTGCAGGGTTCTTCACAGATGGCGAAATGTATTAAAAACGAAGCTATGGATTTGGATGTTTGTCTGTCCACAAAATAAATATTGGCTAAATTGCAGTGTGTCCGGTTCTACAGTCAGTGGTACAGTAGCTAATCATCAATTCAATTGGATGTTAATGGTTTAGATGCTGAAGTACAAATATATCTGCTAAACTGGGCTATGACACTAAGCCTTCTAATTAATTTGTGCTTTGGGCAAAAGCATATGTCTTTTTAAAATAAGGATTTTATTGCAGTGATTGTGCTGGGCTTATGTACTGCATGTACAGGATTTAAGTTAATGTACTGGTTGAGTTAGTACATTACAAAAAAAGCAAGTCAAATTTCCTACACATTTTAAGTACTGTACATCAATTAATGAAAAACAATTCAACTCGTTTAACACTAGTTCATGTGTAGAGGCCATCAGGGAGGTTACTCTGTGTTCTCTAGTGACTCCAGGAAAATCATGCACTTTATTGGATTCATGATTACTTCATGTAATAAGGTGCTTTTCAGTGTCCAGATGAAGAAAACAATGTAATGAATAAATCATATTAATCACTTAACCCGGCACTTACTGTCTAAATTGTATATAGACAATCGTTACATTGACATAAAGCACTTACATATATGTTTTTAAATGCTCTGCAGTCTAGGATAATCAATTACCAATCATAATTTTGCATGATTTGTGAGAAAAGATTAAACCAAATGTTTGACAGTAGACAGCATTGTACTGTAGTTTGCCATTCGGATATAATAATAACATGTCACTACCAATATTTCCCAGTATAGTTTTTAAATAGAAAATCATCTTTTGTGATGCATTTTTAATGCACATGGTTAAATGAAACTAAGATTGGTTTTAATGGATTAAATGTATTGATTGTTCTATTGGGTACTGTGCAGTGCACTCATATTGCATGCAGCTTAATGTGTAGATAGTACAATTCAAAAGGAAACTGCAAACAAACATTTATGTACCATTTTGATTTTTTTTTACTTTGTACAGTAAATAGATAAAATCTGTTCACCCAAAATGTATACCCGAATGATTAATAAAGTCAACTTTAAACAAATATTTAATATGTTCAATATGTTATTAGGGTACATTATTTCACTTTTCCCAATGTGTAAAAAACTATAATAGTATGTCATGAGATTATACCAACACACACATTAGACGTTGTTGTTGAAATGTTTATTTCAATTCTTGAAATGACCTATTTTAATAATGGTAATTTTTTTGAGAAAAGGAGAAACGAAGGCTGCATTTCTAGTGTTGAAACGGGGCCCACTACGTCACAGCACATTCGCTTTTACTGCTGCTTTGTTGACGAGGAAGAGAGCCGGGGTGCATGAGTGTTAAAACATGGCCGCTGTGCACTCACTCGAATCACAGGTTAAGCAGGGTATTTGTAGCGAGAAACTGGAAGAACCTGGGGTGATGACAGACCAGTGTGAATCTAAAAGTACATGTGAATGGGCTAACAAAAGTGAAAGCGTTGTAACTTTCGAGAATTCGTTTAATAACCGAGAATGCGGTACAAGTGGCGATGGGTTTGCAGGACAGAATGAACCTCTTAGCAATGCTACAGCTGGGGATGATGTTGTGAGAAAAGATAGTTCAGTGGTCGATCTAACATGTGATTATGAAAAGGTTAACAACATAGACTTATCCTCGAAAAAACTGCGTTTCGATTGGTCTGAAACGGAGGATGATGCGGGGGATGCACGGGAGTACCCGAAAGAGAATGGAATAGACAGTAAGTGAGCTGGGAAATCAATTATTCACAGCTAGCTTGCTAGCCAGCTATATAAAATGGAATTTAGCTACAAATAATAATATCTATTATGGGTTGCTTCTTAAAGATTGCATGTGTTAACGGTGTTTCTCAGTGCTTATATTAATGCAGTTTCTTCCACTTTACTACTACTGCAGTAGTTGTATTTTTGTTGATCATTTTGCTTAACAATTATATACGTAACAGTTAATAGAAATCGATTTTTGTTTTGTTTTGCATTCACAGTACGTAAGGTTAACGTGGAAAAAGCAGTTGAAAATGAGGATGTTTCAAAAGCAAAGGACCGCGGTAAAGACACATTAGATTCTGATGAAGAAATAAGTCCAATGGAGGTATTGTGTGATGAAGTTAATGACAGAAGAGAGGAGAAGATGGAAAATGGAAGGACAGGATTGGGAGAAGAGAAAACGGTTCAGACAAGAAAGAAAAGGCTTGTATGCAAAGAGTGTGGAAAGATATTCACACGTCGGGAGACTTTTAACCTGCACCGCCACTTCCACACCCATGAGAGTGAGCTGGCCTCTCTCACCTGCAAGGAGTGTGGCCTTAGCTTTCAGCATCGCAGCACCCTCATAAAACACCGGAGCGAACACAGAGAAAAGGAGGAGCAGGCCACAAACCAAAAACCAAGGGGGATTCAACTCATGACTTATCCGCGTGAGCGCTGTAAAGTGACCTTCTCTGCACCGGCCAAGTTGAACCAGCGTGTCTGCAACAGTGTTCCAGAGAAGCCTTACCGCTGCCCTTTGTGCCGCAAAGAGTTTTTCTTTAAGTGCTCCATGACAAAGCACATACAGTCCCATTCCCTGGATGTCGTCTTCCACTGCCAGGAA
The DNA here is from genome assembly GCF_054491055.1 of Hypomesus nipponensis. Classification (NCBI taxonomy): domain Eukaryota; kingdom Metazoa; phylum Chordata; class Actinopteri; order Osmeriformes; family Osmeridae; genus Hypomesus; species Hypomesus nipponensis. The sequence continues at coordinate 3,761,072 of NC_140362.1, read as the reverse complement.
TGTAACAAGGGCTTCTCGAATGGCATTGCACTGCGCTGCCACCAACGATGCCACTCTGCCCTCAAGCCCTACGAGTGTCCGGACTGTGGCATGGTATTTAGACACTACTCCGTCATGGAAGACCACCGGCGAAAGCACAAGCAGCCTATCCGGCCCCACCAGTGCCACATCTGCAGCAAGACTTTCAAGTATGGCAGCCTCTTGCACCAGCATCAATATTTACACACAGGCCAGAAGCCCTTCCGTTGCCAAGACTGTGGGAAAACGTTTGCATTCGCCCAGAACTTGAAGGCTCACTACCGCCAGCATAAACGCTGCCCTTATGCCTGCCCAATCTGTCCCCTCTCTTTCCCGGACCAGGAAAGTTTACAAACTCATGTGACCAGTCACAGTAAAGTCAAAGGGCCAGATAAGGAGAATACAAACCAAGACGCCGAGCCAAAACGCATATTTAACTGTCCCCTCTGCCCGCAAACGTATGTCAAGCCTGCAGACCTTCGTGGTCACATGCTCATCCATGAGGCTGAGTATGAGAGACTAGAGAACGGAGCCAACAAGAACTGGGAGAATGCGTACACTTGCCCCCACTGTCCTCTCACTTTCCCTGACCAGTCGAGTTTGTGCACCCACCTGTCGACCCACGGGCCTCCTCTATACGGCGTCAGGACTGTGCGGAGGGAGCTCGAGGTCATGAGAGGTATTCCACTTCAGAGTGGTGTTGCGTCAGAGAAACGGAAGGGGGAGGACATGAGTAGTAAGCCATTAAAGTGTCCAGACTGTGGCAAGGCTTTCCGTCACCGCTCAGTGTTAGAACTGCACATGCGTATTCATTCTAAGGATAAGCCTTACCAGTGTAATGTGTGTCACAAGTCCTTCAGATTTAATAATTACCTGCAGCAGCACCTCATTATCCACACAGGTGAGAAGCCATACAAGTGTCCTGATTGTGGAAAAGACTTTGCCTTTCTCCAAAACATGAGGACTCACCTAAAGCTGCATCAGCAGAAACCATTTCGGTGCACCCAGTGCCGTAAAGGCTACAGTGACGAGAGTCAGCTGCAGCGCCACATGCTGTCACACAACGGTGACAAACCCCACAAGTGCCAACTCTGCGACAAGAGTTTCGGGATAGCGTACCTATTGCGTGACCACATGAACACCCACACAGGTGAAAGACCCCATCGCTGCCAGGACTGTCACAAGTCATTTCCTTGGCTTAGTAGCCTTCTGGTGCATCAGAAAATCCACACACGTAAGCATCAGAGCCAAAGCCATCCTCACTCTTTTCCATTAGGTATTAGAATTAGAAGCAGAGGCCGTAGGGGCCCAAAATTCTGGCCCAAAATGGCGGGCGGGTCGACTATGGTTGTTCCCCCAAACTATTCTCCCTATCAAGTTCCAATGTCGAGAGGTGCTGAGTGGGAGAGAAAGTCAGCCCAGCCACAGGTAGCCAAGATGTCCACCCAGGTGGATTTACCAGGCCAGCAGCTGCAAGAGCACTGGATGCCTCAAGAGGAGCCACCGCCTGTGCAGTGGCAGGTGGAAGGCGGGCAGTTGAAGCCGGTGTCAATGCCTCAGCTACTTAGATCAGCCCAACAGCAGCCCCAACAAAGGCCGTCAGTGAGCCCGTCTCAGCCAGCCCCACAGCAGAGGAGTCCAGGATGGGCTGTCACCACCTCGTCACAACCTGGCCCAAGTTCAGCTCTCGAGCCTCGTCACCTACGAGATGGCAGAACCACAGAGTTTGCGACCAAACCCCTCACGGCAGCTTTGCCAAAGTACCCCAACTTTTCAGACCTGAGTGAGGCAGAGCGTCAGAGGCATCCACAGGCCGTGGGTTGGGGCAACACACCCACAGCTGTACAGTTAGCCCCCTCAAGCTCATCTCAGCATAGCTTTTCAGTCAACACGGGTTTACCGGACGTTGCAGCACTTTGGAGTGTGAGGCCCTCTGCGGTTGTATCAACTTCTCAGAGCTCACCAAGGAAGCTTTGTGAGGAACCTCAACGGTCACGATGGCCGGGTGTCCTGGTGTCGGCACAAAATAGTGGGAGTGAGTCATGCATGCCTCCTATAAAAGCTGACACGAGAGTATGGAATCTTGGTGCCCCTCAGGCTTTGCCACAGACAGTTAAGCAGTCAGAGATTCCTTGGAATGTACTGGAGCGCCAGACTCATTGGTCTTCAGGTTTAGCCACCTCAGCTCAAATGGGCCAAAACACAATTTTGTCAAATTCAACGCCATCATCTCCAGGGATGGTAAACATCTTGAATTCACTGGGAATTCCAAAGACTTTAAGCTCCCCTGAAAAAACAAGCCCTAGTCAAGTGCTGCAGTCACAGCAAAAGCAACTTCCCTTTGGCTGGACCAATGTACCATCGTCCACACACAAGGTTCCTCTCCCACTTCAGTATGACCTGCACCGTTATCCGCACGGGGTAGGACCAGTATGGGGTTTCCAAAACACTCCAGTTGGCCCTCAGATCCTGCATGCAGGAACAGTCAAGCCAAGGGATGGACAGCAGCAGCCAATGATCACAGGCACAGGCATCATCATAAATCAGACCTCCCCTTTTCTGTCTCCTCCACTTGCTCGGTTTCCACCTTTCGCTTTACCCACCCCTCACCCCCTTCACTCTGTAGCAGTCGGTTCCCTATCCAGACCTCCGCACCCAAACATTTTTTTTACGCCACAGGCGATCATGAGTGAGAGACCGCATATTCCACAGGCACTGCAGCTACCTCAGCTAGCCCCACAGACAGAACCTCATAAAATTGGGGGTTGTGTGCCTTTTGCTCCAGACAGGCTTCTCCAATGCATGATCTGTGGCTGTTCTCTTCCTCGGGAGCTTGATTTGCAAATGCACTACCTGCAGCACGCACAGGGAGAGATATGACAGCAAAGACTGAATTGTTGCTACTGTACAGACTAGTGTTTTGGAGGAAGACCAATCGGAAAAGTTTTCATGTAACATTGTGTATGCTGTTTTAGCCTTGATGTAATTTACCCTGGTTTCACTTTGGTTCAAAGGTTTATTTGGTTTTATTGGAAAATCATAGGTGTAATTTTTATTTGTATTTTTTACTTCATGTATTTATGTTACTTTAAGTATTTTGGTTTTATTGGATTTTGCATTCCCTACCATTATTCATACTAGACAAGTTTGAGTGTGGGTACTTGGGAATCCTGATGCATTTATGTGTATTGTACTCAAGTCTGCATGTTTCTGGTCCTTGATAATGTCCACTGTCTTGTAATTCATTAAGTCATTAAGAGAACATTTATTTTTCATACTTACAGGTTGAAAATGAATACTATTTGTGTTGAATGGCAATGATTACTGTTGACCGTTGTACCATATAAAATCTTTGATCCAAACTTGCTTTGGTCAGGTTATATCTAGGTTCAAATTGATTTAAAAAACAGGCCTGAAAGTGTTGGTCCTTTTTACTAATATTATCCACATCTGTGACAGGAGAAAACTGTCCTCAACCTCTAGCTATGGTGTCTTTAATTAAAAATATATATATACATCTTCTGTGTGCATTTTATTTTTACCTGTGTTTTTTAAAATCTGAAATTCAGCCAGAACTCATTAAAACTCTTAGTTCATGGAAAGCCAAGCTAAAATATCCTGTCCTATGTGGTTCTGATTCTTATTTTCTCCCACTTAAGGAGAAAGTTTGGGGATACGTTCTAATTCTGAAATAATTATTGTGTATCCTCGCCCACTGTAACCTACTCCACATATCTAAAAATAAGCATACTCTAATCCAGGAACTCCTGCCAGATTTTACCCATACAATCACAATGATGATGTACGGGTTAGAACTGAGTTAGTACCCTACTCGTGAAAGGAAGGAACATTCTGATATGAGACGCACCCTGCGTCGAGTATGCACGCAACAATACAGACTTTCTCATCAGTCGTTGCTAGCCATGTTGTTAGCTAGGCTAGAGAGCCTAAATAGCTAACCTGATAGATATCTAGCTTGTTTACAAGAAAATACATTGTTTAGGCAGGTGAGAGCCATTTGGAAGTAATACGTGGACGTTATTATGTGGTTTTACCATATACATGTGGACATTAAAATAAGTAGCTAAACTGAATAAATTGCCAACGCCGATACAAACGTTGTGGCCTAAACAAGACCATCACTAAATTGGTTTGGTTAAGACGAGGAGTGCCACGCTGAGGCTGCAGGGATGGACGATGTCACCGCCATCGAGATTAAACAAAACGAAATTGCGGCTGATAATTCGAACAGGGATGAACATTCCATGAAAATGGCTGAAGACTGCGGAGTTGCGGGTTCCAATGAAGATAGTACTGACTGTAAGTATAATTACGACTGGAAATGTGTCTGGTATAGAAACCTAATTTAGCTGTGTTAGCTAGGCTAGCAGTAGCACTAGCTACACGTATTCACCTCGTTGCTAGCGCGTTACCTAACGTGGTGGGTTAACTGACTGGAGTGTTTAGCGGCTAGCCTAGCTAGCTAAAAATCAAGCTAATGCATTTCAAGCTATTATCGGGTTGTATTAAGGCCTAGCACCTACTGTACATTGACAGTTGCTATAAGCAAGTTCATATACAATAACGTTAAACTACAGTGGTGGTGGATCGTCATACCTTAACGTTTACGTTAATGCACACAAGTTTGTGTGGTTGTTCACTGTGACATCGACCTAGCTTGCAGTTAAGTGTGACAAACAACAAATGCTGTGACAGCTACTATCAGCTTCACAAATATGCGTTTATTTGCTGAACGACAGCTCGCTCGAGTAGCCTGAATGCACTAGTCTCAAGTGGGAGGTGTAAATAAGGCCAAGAATGAAACAGTCATGTGAGGACAACTTTTGGATAAATATCCAATACCCTGGAAGAGTATACGTTCAAACCTTCTCACCGAGTGTGCAGTGGTCTGCCACGCAGAAGAGGTAGGCCTATACATGACTTAAGCTTTAATCCTCATATACATATGGTTGCACCACAACGCTAATTAAAATGCCAATTGAACAACAGGGAATTTGGTCTTAGCTGTGCATCTGTGGGGTCAGTGCACTCTACCGAAAATACCACACCATCCATGCACAAGGCTGCGTTTTGCAACATGTAGCCTAGATGAAGGTATGTTTATCTTAAAACATTGCACTGCAAGTAACAACATTGTTTATCAGAATTACACTGACAATTCCAGGATGTTGGGCCATAGTTAGCCAAATATAATTTACAATACATTTCTACGTCTACTAATTTTCACTAGGTTTGAATGGGAGTAGAATACAATGTTGATATTGGTTGATGATAATTTGTCCATGAGATATTGGAGAGGCTTTTTTAATACATATGTAATGGAGTGCAGAAAAATGAAGGTGATGTCTCTTTAAAGTTGGTAATTATGATTTGTCATCATAAATAGATAGCCAATGGGTAAACAAAATCAGTCATCTGTGTTAAACAGTCAAACACAACAATTGTTCTGATCACTTTTATCCTCTGTACTGAAACTACCATTTAAATAAAGTATGATGTGTTTTTTTGTTTCTTTTTTTTTGGGCAACAGGAGTCGACCTGACCTCCTATTTTCCCCTTTCTCTTTCTAGGGGATGGGCTTTTCCGCTGTCTTCATTGTGGAGAAGTCTTTGAGGAGGAAGCAGTCTACCTGGAGCATCAACATTTGCATCCCCATGACAGCCCTATAGTCTGTCCGGACACTGTTTCCCATTTAGATGGCTTGCTTGTCTCAAAGGATGACGACCAACAGACATTATGTTGTTCCCTGTGTGGTCGCGTATTTTTAGATTCAAGGGGTTTCTACTCTCACATGATGAAGCATCGTACTCAACGTTCCAAGGGTGACTCTGTCACTCCAGAGCAAAGCTCGACGGTGACTAAGCAAAACATCTATAAATGTCAGGACTGTGGTAAATCCTATGCTGCAATTGGCCATTTCCTTAACCATCAGCGCTCACACAAGCAAGCCTCTAAATCTGTACTCCATCTGCTGGCACACCTGAAAAAGAAGGCCTTTCAATGTCCCACCTGTGGTCGCGGTTATTCCCGTGCGTCGGCTCTCGACGCTCACCGCCGTTGCCATGAGGTGAAACTGATCAAGTCTCGCAACAGGGGTGGAGAGAAGAGAACGCCCACCAGTGGGACCGTGGTAGAAAGTGAAGACAAAGACGAACCAGGTCAGTCAGACAATACACACAATCTTTATGAATGCCCATGCGGCAAAACCTTTATTGCCCCGTCAGGTCTGAGGACTCATCAACGGTTCAGTCATAATGATAAATGTACCCCCCCAAATAAAAAAAAAGAACCAAAGAGGCAGTTCCACTGCAGTGAGTGTGAAAAGACCTACAGTAGCCGCGTCGCCCTAGTTAGCCATCAGCGTTGGCACAACAACCGTTCACGCAACGCAGGCAAAAAATTCCCATGTGAGGAGTGTGGAAAAGTGTTCATGACTCTGACATTTTACTACAAGCACCAGCGTTTGGCACATAGTGAAGAACAGACCCCAGCAAAGTCATTCCTTCATCAGGTTTGCCAGCTTCAGAAGAAGGCGTTTGAGTGTCAGGATTGTGGGCTTAGGTTTTCCAGGGCCTCTGCTCTCCAGTCTCATCAACTTTGTCACAATGACGTCTTCAGGGAGACTGAAACGTTATCCACAAAGCCAACCTCCCCACTACCTCAACGTGAGCTTTTATTACGCAAAAAGGAAGAAACCGATCACATGGTCACTTCACAGGACACCATTCACAGCCCTGTAACTGAGAGAGATGACATGTATGTCAATGAAACTGATGAGGACATGGAATATTACGATACTGGGGATTTCAATGTAGAAGTGATCAGTATAAGTGCATCTGATGGTTCAGTCGAGGATGAAGATGAGACCCTTGAAGACCTGAATCCTGATCTTGAATTACTGTGTGAATCAGACCAGGAAGGGAAAGATGAGATGGAGACTGGCTTTTGCCAGACAGATATGTCCACAATGGCACATCAGTCCAAAGAGGGCATTGATTTTAAAATTGTCCAGATTGACTTTGAATCATTTCAGGACCACAGAGTAGACGACCAAGATGAGCAGGGGGATAAGATCTCATTTAATGTGGAAAATTATAAAGAGAAGAATCCCATCCAGCCTATGGCTGTTAAAATGTTCATTTGTGACATATGTGGGCATGAAACAAAACATCAGGCAACACACTACAATCATGTGAGAAAACATGAAGATCGAAAACCCTATAAGAATGTATTGTACCAGCTTGCAGGACTGGAGAAAAACACCTTCAAATGTGAAGAGTGTGGGAAATGTTTCTCTCGCTTGTCTGCCCTACACTCTCATCAACAACACCATCCGAAAACCAAACGTCACCAGTGCCCCGATTGTAAAATGTCTTATACGCATTCAAGTGGATTGTACACCCACCGTAAAAGCTGTCAGGCTAAACTGGAAACCCAGGATAACTCTTCTGAAGCAAAAAAGGAAGTGTTCAACCCAAAGAAGACTCTCTTAGGCCCAAAGGTTTATCATTGTGAACAGTGTGGAAAGGGGTTCTGGTCTTTAGGTGCCTATTCCCACCACAAGCAGCAACAAACTCAGTGTGCTGATTTGAAGGAGAGGAGGGTTCCGTCAACTCCATCCCTGCATCCTGTCAATGGTCGTCCACGTGTTCAAGTTGCCTGTCCTGTGTGTGGAAGGAAGTTTCGTCATCGAGGGATAATGAAATCTCACATGCGGAAACACGAAAACGGAAATCACACATGTGAGCTTTGTGGCAGGTCTTTTCGTGTCTTCTCCAGCCTTCTCAGGCATCAAGTCGTGCATTATGACAAACTCCTTCCTCCTCCCATCAAGTCCTTTCAACATCAAGTAGAACAAGTGAAGAAGAACACATACAGCTGCCCAGACTGTGGAAAACTCTTCTCTCGTGCTAAGGCACTCCAGTTCCATATGAAAAGTCATGGTTATGAGACGAGTTACTCCCCCTCATCACCCAAGTCGGCTCTCGAGATAGGAGAGCTACAATGCTCAACATGCCATGCCCATTTCAGCAAAAAGTCTTTACTGCAATCACACCAGAAGCTGTGCAGAAAGAAGGAACTTAATCTGAGCCGGGCTATTGATACCATTCTTCCTTCGTCCTCGCCTAAAAATACTTCCAAGGACAAGACCCTGAAATGCCCCACCTGTTTGTCTTCTTTCAACAGTATTCTCTCATTGCAATATCACCGTAAACAATGCAGCAGGCAGTACAAGAAGGCAAGTGATGAGGGCATGGATGAGAAGCAGCAAGGGGTTCAAAAGGAGCCTCATGATGATGATGATGATGGAAATGATAAACTTGTGAACGTTAAGGAAAAAATTAAGCCCCAACATTTAGAGAAATCTGCCTCATCCAACATATCTGATTTGAAATACAAATGTAAAGACTGTGAAAGAAGCTTTGCAGTTGTAGGAGCGTTGAATTTCCACAAGAGAATTCATCTCAAGGGTCACAAGTCTAAATCAAAGATAAAGTTGCAATCGTACGCTGTCCATAAGAAACTTAACCAAGGGGAACAATCAAAAGGACAGTTTGTCTGTTCCGAATGTGGTAGGCGCTTTGTTTCCAATGCAGCCCTTGGCACTCACAAAAGATGGCACACGGATAAGAAGTTTGCCGGGTCACTGGTTAAAGATGAAACAACAAATTCAGTCGGACACAAAACACTTGATGATGGCCCATTTCATTGCAACAAGTGTGGAAAGGGATTCTTCTACCTGTGTGTGCTTCGTCGTCACCAGATATACTACCCCCCATGTCAAACCAAAGGAAAACCAGAGCCAGAAGCTGACGTGAGTGTAGAAGGCAACAGTAAGACCTCCTTTTCTGAATTTGCATGCCCAGAATGTAACAAAACATTTGTGCGAGGCTCACTTTTAGCTGCTCACTATGAAAGTGAGCATAGTTTATCCTCTGACCATGCAGATCTTCAAGGACACCACTCTCAAGGCAGGTCAAAAAAGCAGGTCCCAAAGCAACCAGCTGAGAAACCCATCAAATCTGAGGATACTCCATCCCAAATACTCAGAGCGAAAGCTCACCAATGTCCTCATTGCGACCAAAGCTTCATGAAGATACGAGGTTTGCGTGCCCACAAATGGCAAGCCCACTCTAAGCGCTTGAGGAACAGGAAGCGTCCTTTGGAGTCCACACACATTGTTTCTGAAAGAAAAAATGTACATGCCAAGAATACTGACATGGAGGTGGTCACAAGTGGCAACACAGTTGTAACGCCCAAACAAGTTTCTGCCAAGAAAAGAAAAGTTGGAGGCAAAAGAAGAAGGAGGGGTAGGGCCAGTCTCCCACCTCTAAAATCGATCCCATGCCTGGATTGTGGAAAGCGGTACAGCTCGACCGGGGCACTCTATAATCACAGGAAGACGTGTCTAGTGCTCAAGCAGGATATAAAGCCAGTGAAGACTGTGACTGAGGACCACTCACCACCGTCTCGCTTGCCCGAGCCCACTGTCAAATGCCTCTTTAAGTGTCACAAGTGTGGCAAAGCATTCCCAACTGAAGAGCAACTAGGTGCTCATAAAGACCTGGCCAAGAGCCGACCGTTCTGTTGTGCCCTCTGCTGTCGTGGCTATTGGACAGAGACCCAGCTACAACAGCATCTTGCCTGGCATGATGAGGTTCGCCGACGCCTCCCAACTGAGCTTCGATACCGACTTAGCACCACTATGACATCAGGCCCCTCCCAGCTAAGCAGCCCGCTCAATGATAAGAAGCCTTCCCTCAAACAATCTCCTATGCAGATACCTGTCCCCCGGTCACAGAATAGCCATAAGTGCCAGCACTGTGGCAAAGCTTTCCTCTCACCAGCTGCACTGCACAACCATGAAGCTCAGCACAATAGCAATGACTCCTACCATTGCTCCCTATGTCCCAGGACCTTCAGTGAGATCAGGGATCTCATAGACCATCACCAGGAATGTATGGGTGATGACAAAGGGCAGATGGATGCCCATGCTGCTGTCTCTTTAAGAGACACAGATGGCCTTACTTGTCTTGAATGTGGAATTTCTTTCAGTCAAGAAATTGAGTTGCATCATCATTATATTGAGCATGCTCGTGGGACCTATTAGAAAAGGCAGACTTCCAGGAAATGACAGACATTTTGGGTAAAGTAATATTCTGGTGGATTTGAATATTCCATACAGATGATCAAATTCTGGGTTTATTGCTACAAATATTACCCTGTACTTAGCTCAGACCTTAAGCCCCATCACGTACTCTCAAACACTGGACTAATGAATATGTAATATAAATTCTGACTTGATAGGTGTCCTCTTAGTGTGCAAATACATAGATTATGATGAAGGATCATTAAGCATACTAACACTTGACTAGTTTTTTAAATGGCGCTTTATTCTTTATGCTGAGATTCTATTACCTCTTAAAGTAAAGTCGTTTGTTTTTGAGAGAAACAAACCTGTTTGGAGTTAGCTTGACTGAGTATGCAATAGGGGAAAGTTCAAAGATTCCCAGTTTCAATAGTACTTGACTTTTTTGTAAATAATTCAAGGTGTGGCTTCAACCCATATAGCCTATGTAATTAAATAGTTGGTTATAGTTGTGTTATTACTACTTCTTTGCCTTCGTTTTCTTTTGTGTAGTATTGAAACTAAAATTGTACCTATGTTGATAAGATGTAACGTTTTCATGATGTCACTACCGAGTCTTACTTTCGATGTTATTTCGCTAAAAGCGTTCGATGGGCATCCCATCCAGCATTAATATAGCATTAGTTTATGTATTTGTGTTACTGTAGGTTGCTACCTGTACTGTTTGTTCAGATTAAATCAGTAAATTTTAATGTTGTTTTATTTCCCCGTCTTCAATATGAACATATTTTGATTAGTAATCACACGATATTGGCCTAATCCTTTTCTATACATAATGTCACATTATTAACACATTTTGCCGGAATGAAAAAAACATCCTTAAGTAAATAACTTAACTGAAGTTATTTGTGCCTCTGTGTTTTTATTGTGTTAAGTCATTTATTGGTTGAAAGGGTTTTTGGTTGTAGGGTTTTTGAGGGGACAGTGTTTGAAGCTGGGTGTGTTGGTCCCATCAGTGAAGAGAACAACCACAGCTCTGTAAGTTTGGGTTTTCTGTTGCAACATTAGTCTACTATCAGTAGAGGGTGCTGAAGTGTGTTCTGTAAGATGCTAATGTTGCATGATAAGTATCTACACCTCATACAGTAAACCATTTAGGTGACCAATATCCAAAATGAGTGCCTTGCACAATACAGGATAAGGAAAAGTTCTGTTCTTTTATGTTTGGAACTGGAGTAATGTGTAATGTTCTGTATTTTCTCTTCTCCAGTGAACCTGAGCAGCATGAGGTGTCATGACTGCGGTGAGCAGTTTACCCGCTGGGAGACCTTCAAGACTCACCTGCGCATGCATGTCCTGGAGGAGGAGGAGAGCAGACGGCCGATCACAAAAAGACCAGGGAAAGCCAAATCTCAGAGTGACATGGAAGAGCCTGTTCCGGAGAAGGAACAGGAAGCTTCTTCCCTGGAAGGGGATGCCGAGCAACCCTCAGAGTGCAGTGACGTAGACGTCGATGGTATTGAAAATGAAGAGGACTGTTTGGAAAGTCCCTGGAAAGTGAGACCATCAGGGATTGTAAAGGTCCATCCGGTGTTTACCATGGAAGGACGGGACAACCAATCAGTATTCACCAGCTCCCGCAAGGTTTACGCTTGTTCCATCTGTGGGAAGGTGTACTCCTACCTGGAGTCATTTAGAAACCACCAGACCATGCATGAACAGCAATCCTCAAGAAACCACGATCATAAATGTCCATACTGTGGAAAATCTTTTGTTCGTCCATCACTCCTGCTGGCCCATCTGAAAGTGCACAAGCCACCCAAACAAGGTGATGACCCCATACCCAATTGTGGCCTGTGTAAGAAAGAATTTAGCTCCCAGCAGACATGGCTGGTCCATCTTGAACTCCACAAGAAGAAGCCATACTGGTGCCTCTCCTGTTCGAAAGGCTTTAGGGATGAGCGCTTGCTGAACAAACACCTGCAAGGCCATGACCTTAAGCGTCACAGGTGTGACATATGCTTCAAAAGCTTCCGTGTGCCCGCAGAGCTGCGTTCCCACTATAACACACACACTGGTGCAAAACCTTACAAATGTCCGTTATGCAAGAAGAGGTTCTCCCAACTTGGCAACCTTATCACACATCGGAAGAGGCACGTTCACGTTGGATCCACCAAAACGCCTCTGGGGAGCAACAGTATAAACAAAAAGAAAAAAGTATCTAAATTGACGAAGCTGATTTTCAGTGGGGTGTCTAAATCACCAAACAATGTGGGAGAGGAGGAGGATGGGAGCGAAAACGATGCCTCTGTACAGTCATGGTTAGCAGAATACAGCTCTGACGAATCTGGGTCGAAGTCTGCAAAATGTTCTGAAAACGGGTCTAATTGTTCTAAAGAGGAAGCGACAACAATGTTGTCAGAGAAGTCAAACATCGATTGCGAACAGAAGGACTGGGAGTGTTTTGAATGCAGCATGGCGTTTGATCTGGAAGAACAATTACACCAGCACTATATGAAGCACGCCAGGGGAGAAGTGCCAGTTTATTAACTGTTGTGTGAGAAGCAGTTTGGAGCGCAGATATTCTTCTGCCACACTCTTGAATGTGAGATTAGGTTAAATTCATAGTTGTTTTTGTTTTTTTACTGTAGCAATGCCAATTAATTCTAGGTTGAATTATCTTATATTTTCAGTTAGTGGAATACTGTGAAAAGTTGTTTTGTAGTATTCATTTTAGTTGTTATTTCAACAAAAGATTAAGTCATATTCTAGATACAGTTTTGGTTTCCTATATCATTTTGTGTAGTGTGCTTTGAGAGACACATATAATTTTTCTATCAGCATGTTAATCTACAGCATATCTGTTGCTTAACTTTGTGATCCCTAATCTTAAATATTTTACTGCTGTTAGCCTTCTTTCTTTCTGCTTTCTTTCTATTGTATTTTTTTGTCATTTGTAAAATAAAAGGAATTCATTTGAAGCCGTTATTGCAGTTTGTTTATATGATTTGCATTGTCATAGATTTTTTCATGCTTACAAATTAAAACCACACCATTCTTATAGTCGACTTTCCATTGTTGATGTAATAAAGTAACTAAACTCCCTTTGATTTGGCAGTGCAGATTTTAGTTTTTGTGTCACCGCTGGAGTGGTGGGAAGATTCTGTCTGAGGGAGTAGGTTGCTGGAGTCCGAGTTCTGGGAGTCAGAGGCCGGATTGTGTCTCTGCGGGAAGACCACGTTGACCAGGGGCGAGACATCTTTAGTCTCTGTCTCCTCGCTTTTCCTCCAGGCACTGCAGTTGTTCTGGTTACTGTGTTGGCGGAGTAAGATTTTGCTGCCAAAGTATTTCCCACAAGAAGTACATTGCACGTGTTGAGGGTTGCACCTAAATGGAGTAGAAACAAATACACAATGCAAAATCTCTGGACAAATCTCCACAGTAGTCAAACTACAATAAACACATGGCCTACAACAGAAAAATCCATAATCTTTGTTATCAAACAGGTTTTACCTGTGTTTCTGGAGCGTGCCAGGTGAACGGAAATTACGACAGCAAGCTTGGCACACAAGAGATTGTATGCAGCTGGTGTATGGTTTCCTTGTTTTACGAATACTACTACTATTGGTTGTCGGAGCAGGACCAGGGTTGGAAGAGGTAGCGCCAATTAGGTTGCAAGGACGAGATACTAAGTGGGCATAAGCCTGGTGCTGGGCAAGCTTAAGTCCTCCATGGAATGTCCGGGGGCACATGTTGCAGCGGTGTTTGTGTCTAGCTTTAATGTGATGATGCAGCAGGTAAGATGCTGTAAATGTGAGTTTACAGAACCGACATGGATGTAGGATCTGAATTTCCTGGTCAGACCCATGTAGCTGTGAGGGTAGAGATGACGTCTGGAAGCAGGGAGTTTTCTCCAATGTTAAATAGTGATTAACGGGGATGGTTGCTGGGCATCTGTCTGCTTGCTGAAGAGAGACAGAGTAGGAGGATACAGGAGAATTGGGGCTCTGCGGTTGCAACTTTGAGCCAGTGGGCTCATTCTCTCGTGAGGCTGGGCGTGAGTTAGGATCTGGAATGTCAGAAGAAGGGGAAACCGTCAACATTTCCTGGACAGACTCAGACGTTGCATGGCTCACTGGTTACATTTTGAGGGAAATCTGGAGATTTTGCTATTTTAAGACAGAATCCGTAATTGCAGGGCAAGGGGTACCTCTCGGTGGGCTCTTTCTTGCCATCCAGCCACAGTACTGGCAAAAGATCATTGGATCTAGGGCCAAAGACACAGAATGTACTGATGAGCAGAAGGAAGCAGCATATCCTGTTGACCAAATTCGTTAATAAATATTTGTATAAGATGTATTCATCATGTAGTCATAATTTACAACCCTGAAATTAGGATACCCTGTTTTGGAGATTGAGAGGGGATAGCTGCATTACAAACTTGAGTGGTGATGGGATGTTTTATGTTCAATACATACAATGTTCTAGGCTTTTGGGGGGTCTACTTGGAACCGACATTCCTTGATGTGGCCCAAGTATCCAGTATTTAGGTAAGATTATAGTTGAAGCTATGCAAAATAAAAATGTAAAATGCAAATCAGACAAAATGCACATCTCAAAACCTCACATTGTTTTTGCTATTGTATTTGCATAGAACCCTAGAGCTACATCATACAGTACAATGAATTAGCCTAGATCTGACGGTTTGGTACTTCTGTATTTAACCGAAAACTCCAGCCCTTGCCAAGTCAATTCCAAAACACGAGTGGTGTAGGATACTTATTTGACTCATACTGTACTGTTAGTGTGTACATTAATAATGCATACGACCGTCGCATATAAGTATTCGCTTTTGCTCTGCAAGCAATAGCAGCAAAACAGATTGACGTAGCTCTAATTACGACACAGTAAAGATCTAGTTGTGTCCAAATATTACTGCCAAATTTGACTACTGTACCTGCAGGTGAGCGATTTAATTAGTTAATATGAGAAAGCGTGCACGCCATGGCCTCAAATTAGGTTGACGAGCGGGCAGTAGTATAAAGAATATTCCTTTGTCAACATGTTAGCATTTTAATTTAAATAGTTTGTATTTGTAGTTGCTAGGCGTTATTTTGCAATTCGACATACATTTGAAAGCTTCGTGTAATTTCGCGGTAACGCCGTGTTTAGAATGTCTTAATGGTTTATGATCATAATGCTGAAACAGACATCACTCTAATAATAGTCTAAATCCCATACAAAATAAACACGTTTAAACATTTTATATCCATTATATACACATTGACAGATTTGTTGACAGATTTGTTGCAGCCCTCGAGGCAGCTCTCTTTATTACTTATTGGCAGTGTCCAGTCATGATGGATTATTGTGGAGTGAAAGAAAATCCGTAAAATCACTGAATTCAGGCCACCGTTGTCACTCCTGCTTGCTTGCGTTTAAACCGTGTCAGGTTCATTTTAACACTTCTATATAAAAACACAGTGATCAAATTATGAGTGTGGCGGAATTAACTTGTCTGCTTTTGCAGATAATGAAATGAAAACATTTTACCAACAGGCCTAAATTAAGTAACAATTAATTCTCTACATAATCCTATACTCATTCAGTTATATAATTTAGATCTTAATAATTGCGGTACTTGCTCGATAATTCATCACTTCAAATGCCTCCCAAAGTTAATAAATACATTATTCCTTTAAAAACAATTGGCCATTCAGACATTCACACCAACATTGTGAATTAGACATTTTCTTGGGCCCTTTTTTAAATAGTTACTGAAAATGATAAGATTTAATTTTAAACAAGACGAAAAGATGAAAGAAAGCATGACAAAAAATAATTTTAGAGAGGGGCCTCGTCACTCAACATACCTTACACACACTTCACACAAGCACTTCTAAAAGAGACAAAACACAACACAATTATAATTATGGTTTAAAATAAATCAATTATAAAATGCTGAAATCAACATGATGCCCAGTAAGACAGGTTTACGACAAAATTAACATATTTTGGTTAGTCTAACTAACGGTGAGTGGATAGTGGATCGACAACATGCCTTGTAAACCTCACATTGACCAAAAACCACTCCAAACTCTAGGCCTTCCTGTCAACTCATGATCAGTTAAAACTCCCACAGTAAAAACAAAACTCAAACCCCTTTCCACTAAAAGCCCCCCCCCCCCCCCCCATCCCTTACATTTTTTTGCTCGTGATTTTGAAAAAACACTCCCTCTCCCTCCCTCCATGAATTATCTCTTGCTACGCCCGGCTGGCTTCTTCTTCTCCTCCTCCTCCTCCGGGTGGCTCTTCTGGTGGGCCTTCATGTTGCTCTCCCGACCAAAGCTTTTGCCGCAGGTTGGGCAGGAGTAGCGGCCAGTGGTGTGCACCCGGGCCTTATGGGCCTCCAGCTGCTCAGGGCGAGCAAAGCTCTCCTCACACTCCTCACAGGGGTGGGCCTTCCTGGGGGCGTGCTTCTCCTTCTTGTGGGCACGGAGCTCGGCCAAGGCAGGGAAGGTGAGCTCGCACTCAGGGCAGCGGTGGAGGCGGGACGCATCAGCCTTGGGCTTTTTCTTCTTCTCCTCCTCCTCCTCCTCCGCAGGGTCTTGGCCGTCACCTGCAGTAGCGGGCTGCTTTCCCGTCTCTTTACTCGCGGCGTGCTTCTCTTTCTTGTGGGCACGGAGCTGGACCAAGCCTGGGAAGGTGAGGTCGCACTCTGGGCAGCGTTGCTGGCGGGATGGAGCTGCTTTGGGTTTCTTCTCCTGCGCTGAGGTTTTGCCGTCACCCGCAGTAGCGGCCTCCTTGCCTGCAGCTGCTTTGGGTGGACGTCCTCGACCTGGTTTGGCTTTCGGCTCAGCTACAGCAGCTCCAGCGTCTTCCATGTGGTTGCTACTTTCCACCTCTTCCTTCACCTCCTCGTCTTCCTTCTTCTTCTTCCACTTCCCCTTCTTCTCAACGCCCGCGGCGTCTTCTGGTTTCAGGGCCCGTGCTCGCTTCTTGGAGGCGTCGCTGCCGTTGCATTGCTGGTCTCCCGCATGGTTTTCCTGGTGCAGCACAAGCTCAGCTTCATTCTCGAAGCCCCGGGCACACTTCCCGCAGCGATGGGTCTTGGTGCTGTCATCGGCGTCCGTTCCTTCCTCTGCTTCGGGACGAGGGTGTTGGGCCAGGCGGTGGGCACGCAGCTGTGCAGGGTTCCGGAAGGTCTCGTTGCAGTCCTTACACACAAACTGACGCTCCGGACATATCTGTCTCCTGTGGGTTGTTAACTGAAAAGCACAAAAAAGAGAGAAAAGAATGGGGAACAAAGGGGCGTGACCAACGTTAAAACAAGTTCAACATCACATCTTTTCCATTTCAACACAAGGCTATCGGCGTCCACATCCTCATTTTGCACCGACCTCGGAAAAGGTACGAAAGCACTCGTGACAGTAGGGGCACTTGAAGGGCTTGTCTTCCTTGCTGTGGGTGGGCTGGTGCTCTGTCAACTCTTCAGAGGATGAAAAGGTGCGGTCGCACACATAGCAGGTGAACAGCGTATCTCCCTGTGGGGCACAAACAGACATGGCATGTGGGTGCGTCACAGAAAAACACAAACAAAACAACGTACTCACATTTCTTGTATTAGTTAGTCGTACATCCAAAGACAGGTTTATATAAAATATATGTATGTAGTAGTGGTGGGCCGTAATCTGCGTAAACGTGCTGCGTTAACATGAGACTTATTGAGACTTCTTATTAAGCCATAAAAAAAATATTGCCGTTAATCTATTCTCAAAGTTGGGTTGGGAGCTGGGTCTATACTACGCAAGCTATGATGACTTTCAACTTGATATTTGAGCACGGATGTATACCTAGCTGAATTGCACTGTAGGGGGCGAGTACGAGTCTTCGAACCTGTATGTATTCCTTGTGTATGAAATTACCACATCAAATGTGACGTGCTAACATGGATGCAGCTATGAAGCCGCCAGGTTTGCTTCAGGGAAAATGTATTTTTAAGAAGCTTCCCAATGGAAACCTCAACAAGACTAAGGTTGTTTGCACCCACGATGCGGAATTAGTTTACTGAACAAGTTCTTCCAGTCTAAAATAGCACCTAAACGCAGAGCATCCCTTAGCTAATGCGGAAGATGTTGGGCCAAGCACTGATGTAGCGCAGGGGAAGTCCTCGTCAAACTACTGTTTGAGTGCAACAGACGCAAGCCCGTCAGCACAGCTCTTTCAGCCAAGCTAACCAATCTCCTCGCTCACCTGGCTTGAGAAACCCGTTCTCAAAGACTTACTTTTAGTCATTATTTGGGTAGCATACATATTCTGAATGCCTTCGCCGGAATTCAAATGAGCCATTTTAATCTAGATTAATCCAAGATTACAGTGATTAATCTAGATTTTAAAAAAAAATCTATGCCCACCTCTAGTATGTAGTAACACACACACACACACATACATACATATATACACACACACACACACACACACACATACATAAACACCATCTATACAACTTTATGTAAGTATATATAAACACATGAAAACACTTAAGTGTAGGATACCTGCTGAAGCTGCTGCTTATACTCCTCCCGATGGCTCTTCTTCATGTGCCTCTCCTTGGCTTTGGAGTTGCAGAAGGTGATGAAGCACTGGAAACACTGCAGATTCTCATGTTGGTCTGGAAACGGAGTAGGCTATTCAACTTATGACAATTCACTAGAGACATTGAAAATGTGTTGTCTCTCTACTGTGTAAATAAGGGAAATGCCAGTAAGTATTTTAACAGCACTGCTTTGCAATGAGTGGCTGATACGAGGATCATGTTGTTTAATTGTAATTTGTTGAACTACATGCTCTTCTGGTTCTACCCATTGGGACTTATTTGCTTTTCACAATGTATGCTTTATGTGTTGGCTACCCACAATGTTTTTGGGGCTATCTCGTTGCTTATGATCATTGACCTATGCACTTTTTGTAAACCTCTTCCTTGTAAGTCACTTTGGATAAGGCGTCTGCTAAAGCCTTTAGTAAAGGAATAAATGTGATACAGCTTAAGGACAGGATTTTTGTTACTAGCCTGGGTAAGTAATCCTAAATAACTTGAATTTATGACCAACCCAATACCCTTCAAACTAAGTTTGCACATTTAGTTGATCAAAATATCCCCTTAATAACTCACAAGGTTGAATGACAGTTGGAGGTGGTGGCTTGGTGGTGATGGCCGGGTAGGGTTTCTCAGGTTTAGATGGAGGTTCCTCCGCAGGGGGGTCCGGAGCTCCCCGTCCCATTACTATTTCCTCTACGTTCAAAATGCCCGAATCCATCTTGAGATGATACAAACACCCTCTGCTGATGACATAAATGACAAGAAGCAATCAAGCAATGATTTGCTACCTAGTTTAACTTGAATAGCTAACGAGCTAGCTAGCTTCACAGGAAGCTGAACATGCCTGGAAGCATGCTGACTAAAGCTGCACACTGATTGTGACAAGCTAGGCTAAGCTCACTTGTGCCACATTTATTTTATGTGATAAACCCACTGGATTTAAGCAGCCACTAAAAACAATCAAGCTAGCTAGCCTCCTAGCTACTACCGCATAGCTTACTTTTGTATCGACAGTTGGGGGTAACTAACTATACTCGTTGCTACTGTAGCCACAGACAAGTTTCCGCCAGATGCGGCTAGGTTAGCTCCTACTGGTACAGGACCGACACGGAATAAGGCCCTGCTATGTAGCGCTATCTAGCTAACTTATTTGGCTATCTATCAAGTTTGAACATTAACAGTTATACACTTAAAACAAAATAATAAGACAGGGCAGTGGGAGTAGCCATTCCCAATTAGCATCACTGTCAAACAGTAAGCTAGCTAACGCTACAGCAAGTTTGTTAGCAATAAGTTTGTAGCTACTTTGTGTAGCAAACGTACTGTGTGCTAACGACGGCTAACTAGGGCTAGCTACAGTTCTTTCAGACTTTCATTTGCATTTAACAAAATAGAATTAGTTAACACTAACTAAGTTAATTAAATAGCAAAATAGCAATAGATACCCACACTTAAGGATAGCGTGTTCTCGAGCGTAGTTTGCTAACATTTAAATTGCTGAAATAAAGTTAGCTAACCAGTTAGCCACCACCAACCTCAATCGTTTTGTGTCAGTTTTGGCAAGTATCGTGACGTCAGCACAGACAAAAAAGAGGCTGGCGGACTTCACTTTTTTGTTGTTGGTCGGAAGCTATGCAAGATGCATTTTAGGCAAACGCTTAAATTCGCGTTTTATGTAAACAGTAATTTAAACATATTTCAATTATGGCTGAGCTTGTATCACAAAAATACCACCTCCGGCCATATTTAAATATGTGAACGAAGTGGCTTTTAACCAATAAGCAAGAACAACTCACTTCGTTAAGATTCAGGCATATTGTTTTTAATTTTTTGAAATTATGTTCAATTGAAGTACACAGTATTTCGTGTATGAAATAAGGTTCATAGCAGTCAAGAGGCCACACACACACAATCATCTAAATGTTTCTTGCACTATTTTGGAAACCTTTCAGGAGTCAATAGTCTCCTGATAATTACTACTGTTCAACGTATTCACATCATATGATCAATGCAAATCTAAAATTTCTCTCAAAGATACACAAGACAACGATAGACTACACTCAAAAACCTGCTGACCTCTGATAAAAGGGAGAAGAACTAGCTTAAAAGCATCTTCTAATAAATACCATAGGAGAAAGAGTCTTATTGGGAACCATAACAACCATAACAAATATTGTACAGCGGCAATAAAATTACAGAAACTGGCACCGAAAAGGCAAGATGGTGAAAGCGTGCAAAGAGAAATACTGTTTGACAGAGAAATTAGAATTAAAACCATTTAAATAACACATGATTCAATCTGGTTCATAGAGATAAACAATAGAGATAAACAATACTGGTAAACAATCAGAAAAACCCATGACTGTGGAAATTCAAGAAGCAGTTGTGGTTGCGAGAGATACAGAGAAACACACAACACTTGAGGCACCGCACCCGAGACGTTCGCTCACAGCCTCCAAAGCGACACCTGCTCTCTTCTCCCTCCCCAACCTGCTCGGGCCAGTGGCCCGAACCGTCGTACCGGGTGGCAGCATCTGGCAGAGGCCCTACCTGCATCAGACCAGGATTTGGAAGCACACTTTGGGCATGCACTGTCTGAGCTGGTGGCTGTGGAGGAATCGAGTCCTGGGTGTCTGAGCCGTTGGAGAGGACGAGGGCCTTGGAAACCTCCAACCTGAATGCCATGAGGTTCAAAGGCTCCGGCCCAGGATGGCGGTCCTGCCGGTAATGCAGCCATGAATTGACCAGAGCCACATCTGTAAGGTACCAAAGGACTACTTGGGGCCAGCAGGATGCGGCCGATGCTGACCGCGGGGTGCGGTAAAGTTCTCTCAAGTCTCTGTTAAGACGGGCAGCCTTTTCAGCTTTTTCAAAATTATCGACCAAAGATGCCATATATGGCTGCCCCTTACCTACGGTGGACAGGATGAAGCCATGATGGGATCTGCGGAGCATCAATTTCCCATCTGAACTGACAAACTCATCCCCAATCTGCCCCCGAGCTCCACCTACTTTGCCTGCACTATGAACACACGACTCAAGGAGGCGCTCTAGCATTGCTGGGGTTGAGAGCTCTTGCTTACAGAGATACACCATCCCATCTCTGGGAGCCATTTTTTCAACCGTGCCCTCTTTGTCAGACAGATCCAAACTTAGATCCAAATGTAGGATCATACCAGAGGATCCTAGTAAGACAGTGCTGTTCAGGGAGGGCTGGTTGTCATTGTGGTTGACTGTCCTAGCTGTCAAAGGAATGGTATATTGGTCAATTCCATGGTCCCCCTCTCGCCTAAGCATCTCACATCCTGCCTGGATGCGGTTCAGTATGGGTCGGACCTTCCAAAGGGGATCCATTTTTGTCGCACAGCAGTTTTGTTGATCTGCACACCTTTGTACATTTCTAGAAGTGATTGAGTTTCTACATGTTGTAAACTTAGCACTTTGGTCATGCATTTGACTGGAATGACTTTGGCCTCTCCTGTCTGATCCAGTTGTAACTGGGCCAGCGATGAGATGAATTGGAATGTCTTGGGCTCTGTCCTCGTCACATCCCGTGTCCCTAAGCATGTCAGTGTTACTATTGTTACCAGCTCGGCTTGCACCTCTGTCATGTCTTATGTCCCTAACGTTGTCAATGGGTGGAGATGCTAGTTTTAGCTTGCAGGAAATCTGTGAAAACCGGGAGGCCGACATGGCATCAGCAATCAGTGGAACCTTGGTGAAGTCCTGCCAGTAGAGCTGTAGACTGGGAAACTGAAAGAAACAAGTTTATTAGGTAGTTTAGTGTACAAAATAAACAATTATTTCATTTCCTCCCATTGGTCTTGTTCATTTTAGGGATTGATAAGATGCATGATATGACTCAGTGGGCACTAACCTTTAAAGTTCCCATGGCAATGTGGACACCAACAAACTGACAGACTTCTTTGGCTGTGACTGGGTTTGTCAGTTTGGACATTTTATTTGTACAGTTGGCAATATCTGCCCAGGTATCCCAGCTGAGATACTTGAGGAAATAATCAATGGGCTTTCCACAGCTATTTCTTTCTCCATCTCTTTGTGCGTAGAATGATCCAGTTGTGAGTCTGGAATGAGCCTGAGGCTCACAGGTCGACATTCTAAAAGAAAACCAGACATGGACTATATGACACAAGGCAGGAAGACTGACTTAAATATATTACCTGACTTAAATATATTACCTGACTTAAATATATTACCTGACTTAAATATATTACCTGACTTAAATATATTACCTGACTTAAATATATTACCTGACTTAAATATATTACCTGACTTAAATATATTACCTGACTTAAATATATTACCTGACTTAAATATATTACCTGACTTAAATATATTACCTGACTTAAATATATTACCTGACTTAAATATATTACCTGACTTAAATATATTACCTGACTTAAATATATTACCTGACTTAAATATATTACCTGACTTAAATATATTACCTGACTTAAATATATTACGATGTGATGTGCTGTACAAATGCAGAGGAAAATTGGACATAACCATCAATGCATACATTATTTTCATAAAGACTATGCATTGTATAACTATGAAATACAAATCCAATACTTGATTGTTGTTGTTTCATTTGAATGATGTTGTCCATGTTGATTTTGGAAACCCGTCATAAGCAGGGCTTCTGAGTCAGGTTGTGGATCAGATAATTCCATATCAACAGAATCTTCATCATCAGAACTATTCAGGAGAAATTCTAGAAGCTCAGAAGTGTCCTGCTGTTCAAAGTCAAGTTCACCTGGAAAAAAGAAAATGTCTGAGGACAAGTACAACGGACATAACAAAGTTATCTTGCCCATGTGGTTTTAGTCAAGTGAATGTTGAAAACATCCTGCAAATCATACTCATCAGATATTTGAGTCACTGCACAACATCAGAACGTACCCTCTGCTGTGTCGACCCCTTCTCCTCTCGCTCTGGTCCCCTCATGCTCTTCTCCTGATCTTCTGTCATCTGTCAGTCAAAAGTAAAAAAAAAAAAAAAAAAAAGTTTTCAGTTAGGCTCTTGACGCAAGCACTTAGAAATGTTTATCACGGGTAGAGAAACAATGCTTACACAGTCTACCAAAGGTTGGCATGGCCTGGTGTTCTACAAACTGGTCTCCCTGCTCCCCTGAGGAGGAGACCCCAGGGTGACTCTGAGAAGGCTCCAGAAGAACGTCTCTCTCCTCCTGCTTCACTGGGTAGAAGATGCACTGCCTGACACTGGAGTCAACAGAAGAGGCTTCAATCCGCTCACCCATGTCTGGCTCTGTAAAACCACAGCACACAGTACACACAAGACATCAGTACTGAGTACTTCAGGAAGAGATTGGGCCTTTCTGTTTCAAAACGTTCCTCCTGTACTTACGTAAACCTGGGCCGTTATGAATGTCCACCTGCTCCACACTCCATCTGATCTGCTTGTGCCCCACTGCGTCCGGAGGATCATTCTGTGAAACGGTCATCTCCTGCTTCACCAGAACAGACTTAATACCCTGTTGGTGCTGTGGCTCTGAATGTGGTTTTGTCTGAAAGCTGTGCAATATAGAAGGTGAATCAGAGCGCTGCTCCTCGTCTTCCCCCTCTCTCCGTCTCGAGGTAAGGAACCTCTCCAGTATGATGCCTGGAGACTGGACAGTGTTTCTGTCCTGCTCCCCCACTCCAATTCCCAAACCTTCCTCTGACTTCAGCACTTCCTCCACACTGGTTGTGACCGACTCCAGCTCAAAAACGACCTGCTCCTCCGGTGACTCCTCCAGGGAAGACGGCACGCTCGGTGCAGATGCAGCAGGAACAATATCTCTGTGGGGCTCCAGCCTTGAATCGATCTCTGGCTCAACACTTGAAGCTGCTGCCACACGACAAGGTTGCGGAGCACCAATTTGTACTTCATCTTTCATCTCTGAATCCACAGGGAGCGAGGGCTGCTCACAGACAACCTGGCATTCATCTGTATCTTTGTCTGAACGTACCCGTCTCTGGCTGTCTCCGTCTGAACGTCCCCTTGGTGTTCTCCTTCCACGCCCGGATCCTTTCCTTCTGCGCCTAGCCACATTCTTTGGAGCAACTGCCTTCTTCTCCTCTTCTTTTCTTTGGACTAGTATCTCCTCCTCCTCTTGCTTGATCTCTGGATGCTCTGTAGAGCTGGAGGACGACTGTGTGCTTGGCCTCGTTTCAGCTGTCTCAACATTTTCATTCAGATCCTCATGTGTAAGGGGTTCAAGGGTGTTCTCTACTTCGCTTTGACTCAATCTTTTTACAGTCTGACCTGTGGCACTCTTTTGAGACAAGCTCTGGCCTTCTCTTTCATTTTGTTCCCCTACAGTGACTAAATCCACCTCCAAAAGTAACTCCTCCTTAATGTCATCCTCTACTGGAGCTTGGTGTTCAGAAGTATAATCTGGAGTTGGGGAAATCTTACGGCTCTCCTGCACATGGCTCTGACTCTCTGGGACACCCTCCCCTGCCACATGCCGCCCGCCAGCCTCGGCGTGGAGAGAGATGTCGAGGGTTTCTATGGACGTAAGGTGTGGAGGGAACTGGCCCGACAAGAGGGGTTTCGCCTGGTCAGATATGAGAGGACCCGGGGAGACAATCGGTGGAGTAGAGTGCTCTGGAGGATCACCATGGCCCTGAAGGCTCCTGTCTTCACATCCATCACCTTCAGCAAGAGCCAGTGAAGGGGAGGGGTTCAGGGCGGGGAAAGAAAGCCCTTGCCCTTCTTTGTCACTTGAGGCTGTCTCTCCCACTTCTGCTTCCATGTCCCAGTCTGAAGCGACGTGCATGCCAAATGGGTTTGGATTCATTGGAATTTCAATCGATTTTGTACTCACGTTTGGAGCCTTGCCTAGGTTGGAACCCGTAACGCCCTCAAAGATGTTGCCGTTGGTGTAAGTCAGCTCGGGACTTTCAACGGCATGCATGGCTGCCTTGTGTCCCTGGAGGGAGGAGACCTCATTGAAATTGGCCCCACAGTCGTTACACTCAAGGGCTCGGCCGGAATGAGACGAGGAGATGACTCCCTCGGTCTCCACCTTGGAGGTGCCACTGCGCTTTCTGGGAGCTTTCTTTGGCTTGGTGGGTTGTGAGTCAGAGGGCAAGGTGGTGAAGACAGACGTCAACAGAGAAAGTCCTTTCTGGTTTTTCTTGGGCCTCCCCACTTTTTTCTGCATCCCAACACTCAGCATGTTGAGGGGTTTACCACCTGGGCCGTTCCTCCTCTGTCGGAGTGTGTTGCCTTTACTTGGAGAGGATTGGGACTGAGGCTCCGGAGGTTCATCTGAGGCCTGTGTGGCATCTAATTTGTAAACTTTTAACTGGGGTTGTTTATGGCCTTTAAGTAAAAGTAAGGACTGTTGTGCTAATTTTGGGTCTGGTATATCTAATGAGAGAAGGCTTGTCTTTTCCAGATTAGCCTCTTCTAGCTTTCTCTTTTTCTCCTTCCTGGGCTGTTTGCCATCCTTTGTTTTCTTAGGCTGGCCTTCGTGTAGATGTGTCTGTGTGTTTTTGTTTGGTGGCTTTGGCGAGATGATGGTGTCTTGCTTAGTTGACTGCTCTGACTGTTCGTGAATTGCATCTTTATTCCTTTTCATTTTCTTTTTCTTAGATGTAACTTGCATTTGTTGCACTTGCAAAGTATTGACCGTATTGGTGGATTTGATTTCAGATTTGGATATCATCTTCCTTTGTTTGTCATTTTTTTCTTTCACCGCCTTTTGTTTTGAAGGCACTTTTTTGTCTTCATTTGTTGGCGTTGAGACAAACATTTCATTTTGGTGTTGTGTCTGCTCTTCTCTCTGAATCAGCTTGACCGGCCTGGAAGGTTTTGGCTTCTTGGACTTTCTCTTTTTCTCTTTTTTCTCTTTGGGGCCAAATTTGACAACTAATCGAGCTTTTTTTGTTTTTCGCCGTTTGACAGGTTTTTCAACATTCTGCATTGCCTCCAAACTAAGCTGCAACGTAGCCTGTTTTCTTTTCCGTACTTTTACAAATTCTTGAACTGACATATTTATTGGTGATTGTGAAACCGTTTTAAGCGGTATTGTCTCTGGTGGAGGAGGAGATATCTGCGACACATTATGTTTTACACTGTTTACTTCAGAATGAAACCCCTGTTCCCCTGCATCATAGGGCATGCCAAGGCCATTCTCCCTCATTCCATCTTCCAATGGATGTTTCTCAGTTGAGTCCTGTACAACTTCGTCCACCTTCTGCTTAGCCGAGTCCGTTTCTAGAGTGGAAATTACTTTAACTCCACTACTTGTTTCTGTATGTGCGGTTTCCCCTTGTCCCTGATTACTTTCATGTTCTGAAGTTTGAGTAAATGTGACTGTCTGTGCTAAAGAGGAAGTTGTAAGCTCTAACTCAACCGTTGGGGTGAGAGTTGGGACGGGCATCATTTCACACTGACCTATTAGAGATTGGCCAGAGGTCTGCTCCAGTTCAGTGATTGGCAGCAGAGAGGATTCAGACATTAGCCCCTCCGGTACAGTTGGAGGCGGTTCCATATCCAGAGTCGGTACCAATGGCGTGAGTTCCAATACAACTGTTTGCCCTTGGACCTGTTCCAGTTCAACCACCTCACTCTGAGAGACGTTCCGATCCGCAGAATGACCTTCTGCTGCCTGTCCGGTCTCTGCCGGTTCAAGAAGCTGCTCAGGCCTCATCTCCCCTCTGTGTGTCGTCACCTCCTCAGCCTCAACTATTGTTGGCCCTGTGTTTTCCACCAGGACAGCGTATTCATCCGCCTGCGTGAGTGAAAGTGACGGGTGCTCCATTTGTTTGTCTAGTACAACTGGCTGTATTGTATTCGTTGTCTCTGTCCCCTCACAAGGCATGGCCGTCAATCCCAGTTCTAATGACCCAGTCTCTTTCAACTCCACTTGCTCCAACTGTGGAGGAGATAGATGTAGTTGCAATGGTTCTCCAATGCACTGGAACCGCTGCAGGTCCAGAGGCTGGGCATGAGGTGGCACCTGCCCCAGTACAACCACCTGGTTGACCCTCTGTACGTTTCCCAAAGACTCGATGAGTTTGCGGATTTGTTCAGTGTCTATGTTGTCTACTTGTTGAAGGGGTCCAAGGGGTTCCAAGTGTGGGAAGAACATGGGGGCCGGGGTTATAATAGGCATTCCCAGTTTCACCTGTTGTCCAGCCAATGGCTCTGACGGATGCTTGCGTTTCATGTGGTGCATTCGTGTTTTGTCGGTCTTAAAGGTGGCCTTGCATATTGAGCAGGGGTATTTCACTGCAGACAAACCTAAGGTGAGAAAATATAAGAAGTTAATTATTATAGTACAACATAAGGCATGGCCATTCAAAACACACTGCAAAATTATAAATGATAAGACTGATTTTCAATTATTCAAGGAAAGGCATTTATAAATAATGAGGGAATTACATTGTTGTGATTAGAAAACATGGCAAAGCGTCATCAAGTTAACAGTTCCATCAAATCTATCTCTCCCTGTTTAATCTGTTAAAACTCCACAGATGAAACTGGCCCTTATAAATGTTAGATCACTAATTAACAAAACATTTCTAGTTAATGATATGGTCAAAGAAAATACCTTAGACTGCATCTGTCAAACAGAAACCTGGCTAAACAATGACCAATGACACGTCAACCACAACTCTGATAGAAGCGTGTCTGCCCGATTACAGCTTTCACCAAGTTTCTAGGAAATCAAAAAGAGGTGGAGGAGTTGCAGCTATTTTCTCATCTAAACTGTTGTTCAAAATCACTGAGCTTGTTGAATTTACATCAATTGAATATCTTGTTATAAAATCAGAGCTAATATCATTACTAGTGGAGGAGAAACAGACATCTGTAGATCCCGCAACATAACCTTGAGCAACCATGAACCATGAGCAACCATGCTCATAACCATGAGCAACCATGAACATAACCATGAGCTCTTATTAATTACACCAGCTATAACACTGCGATCATCAAATGCAGGCCTATTAGAGGTCACCAAAAGCAGTTATAAGAAGACTGTGGCTCGAGATACCGCAAAGACTGCGGTTTGTAATCAAAAGGCTTGAGCAACATAGGTGCTGGACTGCTCTGCAAAAGGTCTGAGATTGTTCTGGATTACCGCAAAGACTGCGGCCTGTGTTCAGAAGGTTTTTTTTTATTACTTGTATTACGTATAATATTGTTTTTATTGATTTTCTGTAAAGCATTTTGAGCTGCAATTCTTGTATGAAATGTGCTATATAAATAAAGTATTATTATTATTATTATATTATCAACATTCCTCACCATTTTTCTTCTGCAGTGCCTTCGCAGAGGAAGCCTGGATCTCCTCGCTTCCTTCCGATCCTTCCACCGAGTGTGTCAGCTGATGTTTCTGGAGAGCCTTGGGCATGCTAAAACGCTTGCCACACTCCTTGCAGACATACGGCCTCTCCCCTGTGTGTGTGCGGCTGTGATATTTCAGCAGGGTCAGAGTCTTGCAGGGCTTTCCGCAGACTGTGCAGGTGTAGCCATGCTGACCTATGTGGACTTTCTTATGGAAGGTGAGCTCTGAGGATCTGGAGAAGGCGTCGCCACAGATGGGACACTTGAACGGCTGCTTCTCGGTGTGGGCCCGCTGGTGGGTCATAAGGTCAGTGGAGTTGGTGAAGTGACGGTCACAGACGTAGCAAGCGAACAGGGCATCCCCCAGGATGCACTGCTCATACTGCGCTGGGTGGCTCAGTTTGAGGTGGCGCTCCCTGCTCTTGTGATCGCTGAAGATGATGTGGCACTCCAGGCACTCCAAGGAGAGCTGGGAAGCTGAATGAGGAAGAGGTGGATGAGTTTTACAAGGACGTCACATCGAGGCATCGCAACTCTGTGTGACACACTGTCAAGTTTGTTACTCAGCTACAAGTTCAGGGCTTTCACGGGAATCAGAAAAACAATCCTTACATGTTAGAGGCATCACCACGGACTTCGACATGTCCATCTTCAGAGGCTCCAGTCTGTCCTTCTTGGGAGGGATGAAAAGTTTGCGAGGCACGATGTTACACACTTTCACCTCCTCTACATCCATAGAAGAATCTGGAGCCCCCTCTTCACGATCATTAGACTCTATAGAGACATCTGACAGATCAGAAACCATCTTAGTGGGACAAGTCAACTCTGGTGCGCTCTCCAAATCTACTTCCCTAGTGGTAGATAAAAGCTCCAGCATTGGTTGAGGGTCTATAGATCTGGCCCCAGTCTCACTGTCTACTGGTTGAGGGTCTATAGATCTGGCCCCAGTCTCACTGTCTACTGGTTGAGGGTCTATAGATCTGGCCCCAGTCTCACTGTCTACTGGTTGAGGGTCTATAGATCTGGCCCCAGTCTCACTGTCTACTGGTTGAGGGTCTATAGATCGGGCCCCTGTCTCACTGTCGACTGGTTGAGGGTCTATAGATCTGGCCCCTGTCTCACTGTCCACTGGTTGAGGGTCTATAGATCGGGCTTCTGTCTCGCTCTCCATTGGCTGTGTCGCTGTCTCACTCTTAGCTCGTTGTTCTAGCCTCTCCATGGTCCAGTGAATTCTCCCTGATTCCGTTACTTGACCTGGGTGTGGCAACCCTGCATGGAAACACAGAAAGTGAAACACTGTAGGCTACCAAATAAAACAGAATCTAACTTTAAAATGCTGAGAGGGTTTAATCAAATGTATGCATTAGGCTCGATAGTGAGCTTCATCCTCATGTGATCGATGCAATGTCTTGCGATCACACAGTCGGCTCAAGAAGACAGCAGCAAGCATAGCAGGACCTTTCAAAGCCTTGCAGGCGTCAATGTTAAATCTGTACCCAGCTGTCGCCAGTGAATGGATTTTGTATAACAAAAGACGAGGTGGACGATACAATTACTCGCCCATCATGAAAAAAACCGCGATAATGTATCACTATCAGCATGTTTTTCCAATGCTATAATTAACCAGGAATTGAATGAATCCAAAATTAATGAATGAATCCAATGGGAATAATGCTTAACTAGCTCTCGCTGAACAGTCAACAATTGATGATTATAATGCGTAGACTGCACAACACCCGTAGGGCCAGTTGAAATGCAAATACTTTGTGGCCGGCCGTTGAGCCACTCGAATTATCATGCGTTTAACGTAAGTTATAAACCAGCAAGTTTAACAACATTACCTCAGTGGGATTCGTCAGTCCATCTACATATATTTACGTCGCTTCCACTGTGTCTTCTTGCACAAAGCCACCGAGGAGGCTGGCTGCAGACATGATGACGTAGGCCCCGCATAACTCATGGGGGAGTGGGACCTGTAGTTTTTCCTTCATAATTGCTGCCTCGGGAGTCGTTGGCTGTCGATTTTAAATATAATGTATAATAAATTGTGATGCTCAATCGTATAAGTAGTATGAATAGACGTGTTGAGAGAACTTTAGCTAAAGCCTATTAATAGTCTCCATGTAGTGTTCAGCCCATAAGCGAGACTGAGTTGATTGGAAAGAGGATGGGAAACTAGGGGCCATATCAGCCTTAAAATAAACTGCCATTTCTAAAACTGTAATGTTATTTGGTTGAGAGTTTTATCATGTTTAATCTGAATTTACCAAATGTTTTGCACTCAGTGACTGCAGTGTGCAGTCGATATTACTTGCTGATCAATTAATAAATACATTGAGGCTAGTGTGTCGCAGCCTCAAAACCTGAGCAAGCTCAACCAAATTTTAGGTCGCGAGAATTTTTATTTCAACAGCTCTAATGTGCAGTACCACTCCAGATCGCTAAGTGCTCTAGCGTTTGCACTGCTGCTGCAACGATGGCTTTTGTTGCCTTTTTACCGCGGAAGTTCGATCCAGAGGTATCCAGTGGCAGTGGAGAATAACGTTAGTGTTACAAACAAGCGCTTGATTTTTTATTGTTGCCTGGTTCGAACACCGAGTTTTAATCAGATAATCATCAGACGAGAAACATGTTTAATTGTCTGTGAATCGATAGTGTAAATATCGTAATAATATGCATTTAGGCTAGCCATCATCGTTTATCGGACGCGTGCACTTCTGATTTTCCATGTGTGCCCACCAAATGCAAGCTTATTGGCTATATATTAGCTGGGCGTTTGGAACCGTACCGTGTTTTTTGCATGAGAGGTGAGAAATGGCTGATTGTATCTAGTTAACACGGTTCGTTGAACAGCTAGCTAGCCATTGATTTAAGCCCACAGACTAACCTACAGACATTTTTATGCCACGCTGGTCTTTATGGACCCCTCCCTAGTCAGCTAACGTAAGCACTGCATTGCCGCAGCCACAATGTCTTTAGAGTATACCATCGATATCCAGCTGACAGAGCTAGGGTTTCCTGACATATTTGAAGCGGAAGAGACACCTGTCAAAGAAACACACGATGCTACATCGTCGATTAATGCCTCTACCTCACCGGAGCCTCCAGTGGAAAACCTTCCAACCCCCAGTCCATCTCCTCCTCGTACACCTGAGGCGAGTCAAACGATCAGCGAAGAAGAAGCAGAGAAAGACGATGGGGGAGAGGGAGATGACGGACAGGGAATTGTCAGAGAAGCTCAACATATAGAGACAGGTACATGTAATGCTGTAAATGGACAAGAAGAGGAAAGTGGTCTGGAAACGGAGGACACTGACGACAGTGGGGTCTCCGAAAGGGAAGAGGAGGATGAAGATGATGATGAGGAGGAGGAGGATGATGGGCTTCCCTCAGGTAGGCTTATGGAATATACATTTTCAGTTGCATGTCCTCGCTCACATTTAAACGTGTACATTTGATGCTTAGACAACAGCTACCCATTGGGCCCATTTATTTATGAGCCATTTATTTTAACCATCCCCATGTTTACTCCGGTGACAGAGTCAGGTGGTTCTTCTGAACACCGCTGTGGAGTCTGTGACCAGGTCCTGTCCTCAGACTTCCAGCTCCGGGAACACATGAACCTGCACACAGGAGAACGCCCGTATTGCTGTGCCGAATGTGGCAAGCGCTTCTGCCAACTGGTAAACTACCGCTCTCACCTGCGAACACATGCCCAGCCCAAACCCCTGGCCGCCGACTGTTGCCGCATCTGCCGCAAGACCTTCGAATCGGTAAAGGCCCTCAAGCAGCACCTGAGCAACTCCCATTTCGAACCCGAGTTCTACGAGTGCGACGTGTGCAAGCGCATCTTCACCAACAGGTCCGGGTGCGAGGACCACATCAAATGGCACAAGGCAGTGATGGGCAGCCACGTGTGTCCGACCTGCGGACGCCACTTCCACCTCGGCCGGTCGCTCAAGCGGCACATGCAGAGGAAGTGTCGCAAATGGAGCTACGTCTGCTGCGACTGCCCCTTGGTGTTCAAGAGCAAGAACGCTCTCCTGAAGCACAGCTTCACCCACCTGGGCCTGCTGCCGTACACCTGCGTCCAGTGTCGCCGGCACTTCCGCCTGGCGCGGCACTACAACCAGCACAAGTGCGAGCCCGACCGCATCCAGTGCGTGGCCTGTCTGGGAGTCTTCACCAGCCAGGACGACTTCCAAAGGCACAAGAAGGACACTGGCTGCTGGGGCCACCAGGGCTCCAAGGGGAGCGAGATCCGCTGTATGGAGTGCGGCGAGAGCTTCGCCAGCATGGAGGAGCTGAAGAAGCATGCTGGGGCTCATCAGAGGGTCCTGACCTGCTTCGTTTGTGGCAAGGGCTTCCGATCGTCTCTGCTTTTGATGTCACACATGGGCGGTCACGCGAGCCAGAGGCCATACCTGTGCCAGAAGTGTGGCGTGGGATTTCCCCACCAACAAGACTACGACTGCCACCTCAAGAACTGCGGAAGCATAGTCCTTCCAACGGTGAGTTTTTCAATAGGGATGTATTTTTTTAAAGTTTTTTTTTCTTCATACGTGTCATAAGTACAGGTCAGGTCTTCTGTTGCTAAGCATTTTCCTCGTTACGGGGGAATTTACACAGTGGATTTGTGTATGCAGGGCAGTTATTGAATGCTTATTCTTGTGGAGAGGCACAGTTGGGGGAGGGAGAGGAGGGGCAGTTGTTCTGAGTGTTAATTTTCCCCCCCGGTTTGTAGATGGCTCCAAAGAAACCTCAGACGACAACCCAAGCTGCTGCTACTGTGTCCCCTCCCCAGCATGCCCTAAAGATCGCCATCCCTGTCCACAAACCTGGCCCGCAGGTTCCCATCCCTGTGTACAAACGTGCCCCAACTGCAGTTCATAAGCCTGTGCAGAACGTTCCTGCGTCAGCGGCCCCCGTTCACGTTTATAAGCCAATCAAAGCAATGCCAACCGTTGTGGGAACCCCAATCGCCCTCCCTGCAGGAGTCTTTAACAGTGCCCCTGCCCCGGGGCAGGAAGGGGATGGGTTGTGGAAGCTCTCCCTGGATAAGAATCCTCCTCCTGGGGTGAAGCTCGTGGTGTTTGTCCCCACCAACAGCCGTCTGGCCTCCGGGCTGTCTGGCTCATCCACCGGTCCCGAGACCCCGGCCTCTTCGGTCTGTCTGCCCAAGCCTCCTGTTATGGTGCTCCCACCTGCTCCTAGAACTGGGCTGGGGGTGGAGCAAACCTTCAACCCTGTGCCGAGTCCATCACCCGGTGCATATCAGCACCCGAACGTCCCTCTCGATTTGGTCAAAAAGCCTGGGGGGAACAAACAGGAGCCCAGTGATATTCAACCTCTCGATCTGTCCATGTCCTCCTCACCCAAGGCAACACTCCCCGGGCCTCCGCCTTTCACCCTCCTCCCTCCCATGAAGAGTGAAAGCAGAGACCTGGGGTCTTCAGTGGAGCCCACGGGTTGTGCTCTGGACCTGGCGCTGGTGAAGAAGGAGCCTCAGTGTCCAAGGCCCAGCGGTGGAGAGCAGAAGCCCGACACGAGGGCCTCGAACGAGGGGACGGAGGAGCTGTCGGAGAAGGGCACGTGCGATACGGAAGCACGGAACGGGAGGAGCCCCGTCCGTTCTCTGGCCGCGGTGAAAACGGTGGACCCAAAGTTTGAAGACGACGGGCATCCGACAGGTGAAGAGGGAGGGGCGGGTGAATCGACGCCGTGTAACGGTGAGCTCCGGCCTTTCGAGCTGGCGGCACTGAGCGACTCGCAGCCAGTGGGAGGATCTTCGCCCACGACACGGCCCACAGTCTCCCCCTCCCCTCCCCTCTCACTGGGCCGCACAGCACACCACGTCCCCTTGGCATCACGCTCTACTCCCTCGCCCCCGACGAAAAGAATCAAGTTAGAGGACAGTCCAGAGAAATCGTAATAAATCTCTTCACATTTTGTGTAAGACTGCTTTCAGCTGCTGAGGGACACAGAATCACCCTAGACATTCCTGCGAAAGAAAACACTATATACTGCGTATAGCGCTATTGTAGTTGACACAACATATGCAAGTAAAAACTTTGACCCAAGGGTTTATAGAGATCGTTTTTTTACTATTATTATTATGTATTATTGAAAACTCCATTAGTGTACCTCCTTTTGTCTTGCATAATATTCTGACTTTGAACACTGTAAATATAGACTCAATAACAATCAGTGTGCCTCGCTATGGGAGTTGACACCATCTAACTATGGTTGTTGCAAGAGGAATTGTGGAGGAGATGCTTAAGCTAATATGGGACACATGTGCTGTCAACAGTGTCCTGCACTCAATGTCGCAACCCTGCATTCCAAAACATTCGTATTTCAATGCAACTTGATTATCACATTGTAGCTGGGATCTTACATGACAGCAATAACGACCAGCACATTGAACAACACGTTGTTCCATACAGTGTGCTTGGCCTACTGTTTACATTGTCTTGTGTGATCAGATAACTTTGTTTTTAATGTATGTTTCTTGTTTAGCCAATCCTCTGTGGAAAAAAAAGATTCCATTTAATTCCATCCCATCAACTGCTGTACAGGACATTTGATCTCTTTGTTTAGAAAGTGTTACGGTTTGGAGGATTCAGTGTAGGCTGTAAGTGTTAAGAGTTATTCAAGACTGTTAGTTTACTTAAAAATTTTGCTCATTATGAATGTCCATTTGAGGGTTTTTTGCACTGTATGTATATGTTCTGACTTGATGATAACGATGACATGTTACGATGAAGGCGAGTCAGTGATGAATGTACTGTAACTTTAATAAAATATAGTTGAAAACAGCTGGTTCATTTATTTATTTTTTACCGTTCCACAAAGCTAAGGTCAATACCAGTGGTGGGGACTTCATACTTACCAAACTTGTAGTAGTTGACAGTTGTACATTTTTATAGCATACACACTATCTAAACTCCGTTTACAATTTGTACATATCGTAAATGTAAATGTACATTCTTCCACATCGGGCGAATAAAAAACTACGAATGCTGTCACATGGTTAAGGAGGCCCGGAAATGATTCGCAAGCCCAGCCTTTGACGTTGTCGTTTTATAATATAAGCTAAAGTAGGTGCGGGACAATCGTAAACATGATCGTAATGCATGTATTTTGACGTCTTATACACATGTTGCTCTGAAAAAGACTATATAATCTGAATCCTCCATTTATATTTAGAAACGTTCGTGAGATCGCTTTACTGTTGGCTACATACCACATTCTTATGAAGCCTACAATGGACAAAGACAAGTTCGCTGTAAACGTAGGTATACCCATATTCCCATTTAACATTAGCCAAAACCGTATAAATTGATTTCAGATATTGTTATATTTTTTAAAACATAAAGTGCATACAAGAAAAAAAGCAGGGAAAGTGTATTATTAGAGGCTGTAACCAGGAGAAGTGCAGACAGCTTGTGCGTAAGGGGTACTTGCATAGTTAACACCGTTACACACATCTGTCAGATACCTTATATTCTGTAATACAATCATTGCTATGTCACCTTCTTCTAGCCAGCTCCCTGCACCTCCTGGTTGGAGATGCAACAGTTCATTGGCGACCTGATTTTGTCAGGTAGCGGATCCAGCCAATCAATGAAGGACTTGAGCCAGCAGGAGTTTCTTCGTGTTGCCTGGGAGACGACAGGGAGCGAGGCCCCGAGGCTGAGAGACACTCCTCCTGCAGCTGCACATCTACCACAACCCAGGAAAGTCCAGGATAAACCAGCTAGCTTCAGTCGCCAGCTCCAGCCCGAGTCTGGAGAAACAGCTGGAGAGGCCAGAGACAGTATAGGAACACGGGGTGAGTCATTATGTGATCAGGGAATCACAGGTTTGATGCTGGAGCTTTACAACAATCTCTAATTCCTGTTGTTCTCCATCTCGCAGTCCAACATCACGCCTGCACCTGCCCTGGCTGCCCCTACCCCTCTCCCCCTTCCTGCCTTCCCTCCGGCCATCCCCCCAAACCCAGAGACACCCTGTCCATCCGGCCACACTCTGACTCAACGTGCCACCCCAAGGACCTCAGCTGTCCTCCGGTGAGGCGGGCCCAGCGTGAGTCAGGGCAGGAGGAGGCCGGTGAGCCCAGCAGCACCACCTCCTCCCGGGCCGATCCCAACCGTCTCCAGAGGCAGGAGGCCGGAGCTCCGAGTGACAGCGACGGCCCCGACACCCCCGCAGCCAAGGGCTCGACGGGCCCCGTGTGCCGCCTGCCCACCTACCCCTGTCTCTGCTGTCACCGGGGCTTCCAGACCTGCGCCCAGCTGCTCCAACACCAGCAGGGGGCGGACTCAGCCTTCTCGCAAACCCACGCCCATCACCATTTCCACCACCACCACTGCCCCTTCACCTCCTGCCTGCCTTGCCCCTCCCTAGCCCGCCCACACTCCCCCTCTGAGCAGGCCCCGGCCCCCTTCCCCTGCCTGTCCTGCCAGCGCTCCTTCCCCACCTGTGCGCAGCTGCTCCGCCACCAGCACTGCCACGCGCAGCAGCAGCCGGAAGACGAGGGCGGGGCCTCCTCCGGCCCGTCGCTGCATCCCTGCATGCATTGCGCCGCCTCCTTCCCCAGGCCCTCTCAGCTCCTGCAACACCAGCGCTCCCAGCACGCCCACAAGCCGGCCGGCTTCCTCTGCACCGAGTGCGGCAGGGCCTTCAACTCTCACAGCAACCTCCGCATCCACCTCAACGTGCACACCGGCGCCCGGCCCTACTCCTGTCCCGACTGCGGCAAGAGCTTCAGCCAATCAGGGGCTCTGAAGATCCACAGACGGATCCACACCGGAGAGAGGCCCTACACCTGCGCCTACTGTGGCCGGGGGTTCCCCCACCTGGCAGGGGTCCGTGCCCACCAGAGGACCCACACAGGGGAGAAACCGTACCGCTGCACCCAGTGTGGGAAGTGTTTCACCCAGTCTGGGGCTCTGAAGATCCACACCAGGATCCACACAGGGGAGCGTCCGTTCGTCTGCAGCCTCTGTGGGAAGGGCTTCTCCAACCGCTCTGGGATCCGCTTCCACCACCGCACCGTCCACGGCCTGGTCCCGGAGCCGGGGGCCGGGAGGGGACTCGGGGGTCCCAACGGCGGCTCCCCCAGACTGGGCACTTTACCGGCGGTCTCCGGGCGTCCGAGCGCCAGCCTGGCCGTCACTTTTGGTCTGAACACGTGCACGGGCTCCAGTACGGACACAAACCTCCGAGGTCTCCACCTCCCAAGGCTGGATCCTCCTGGGTCTGGGCTTTCCTCCAACTCCGCTTCCAAACCTCCGCCCCACCAGCCCCTGCCCCACTCGGCCTACGTGAGGAGCCTGTCCAGGGGGGCGGAGCCGTACAGTGGGAAGGAGGCGTCCGGGAGGGCGCTGATGTACGCGTGTGAGGACTGCGGCCTTCGCTTCGCGGACGCCCCATCCAGGAACCGCCACCAGAGTCAGGAGCATTACTCGACCGAGGACGGAGGAGGAGGGGGGGCGGGAGGAGGAGGGGGAGGAGGAGGGGGAGGAGGAGGGGGGGAGGAGGGGGGGAGGGGGCACGAGGGAGCATGAGGGAGACGCTCGAAGGGAGTGAGGGTAGGAAAGGTGGAGGGAGGAGAGCATTCTAAAAACAGTTTCTGAACAACAAACAGCTTTTTCAAATCCTGACTGGATGCTCGCAGGCTTACTTCCAGTGTAAAGCTGTTTAGTAGATTTATTATGAAGTACCGTCATGTTATTACAGCTTGTTGTGCCTTTATTTCTTGGAGGAACAGTATTAATGTAATGTAGAGGCCTGTTTTCTACTGTTTCTGTATACTGTACCACGTATCGCTGTAGTGCAGAACAAAGAGAAGCAATTCCGGTTTCTGTTAAAGGTCCCATGACATGAAAACTTCACTTTAGGAGGTAATTTAACATTAATATGAGTTCCCCAAGCCTGCCTTTGGTCCTCCAGTGGCTAGACATTTTGATAGGTGTAAACCAAGCCCTGGGTGTTCTTCTCCGCCTTTGAGAAATGAAAGCTCAAACGTTCTGATTTGAAAATGTTCCTCTTATGTCGTCATAAGAGGAAAAGTTACCTCCCCTTTTTCTGCTTTGCCCCACCCAGAGAATTTGGCCCGCCAATGAGAAAATGAGCTACGACCGTGCTAGCGTGATATTGTTTTTTCCTTGGGAGACGCTTGCCTCTCTCCTCCTCATAGCATTTAAAGCTACAGACACAGAAATGGCACGTCCTAAGGAAAGCTCATTGTGGGACTGGGCGTAGCGGCTGTAATTCTGAACCAAGGCTGAATTTTGGGAAAGAGACTTCAGATACAGTATTTGAGGACCACTAAGGCCTGAATAAAAGCATCCAAAAACAGCACGCCATGGGACCTTTAAGAAACCTAGTTTTTCTATAGCTTTTATATGCCATCTAGTGGGCAAATGTTATCACAGCAATTACATTTTTATTGTTTGCATCAAGCACAATTCTTAAGTTTAAGAAAGACGTGTAATTGAAACTGAAGATAGAAAAACATAAAAAGTATTTATTTATTTTCATTTTTATATTGTTTCACTTCGGTCCATCCAACATTTCAGTACATATCTAAAAAGTTCTCTGACACACATTTTGTGATTTAATAATAAACTTTTGTCAGTGAGACAACAAGAAGTTGTCCCTGCCTTTTCATTCAATATGTTGTGCTACAGCACCTGAAAATAGCACCTGAAA
Organism: Hypomesus nipponensis; assembly: GCF_054491055.1. Lineage (NCBI taxonomy): Eukaryota > Metazoa > Chordata > Actinopteri > Osmeriformes > Osmeridae > Hypomesus > Hypomesus nipponensis. The sequence continues at coordinate 3,721,296 of NC_140362.1, read as the reverse complement.
GTTTATGTTTATAGCCATGTTGGCTCCTAGACTATAATAATCCTACTGCATGGTGGCCCAATGATCCTCCTCTTTCACAGCACCAGTGCAAAGAACTCAGAAAGATTCTGGAACCTGGTTGTCCGGGTTCTGCTGACGGCTGACCTATAAGAGCCCCGTCTGGTACGCAGCCAATCAGAAGGCAGTCTTGAGTGAGTCTGTTTCCCATCAGGCTGCTGTGGTCAAAACGGCTCCTCGTACGTGTGCTGCAGCGAGAGCTCAGAGAGCTGGGGCTCAGAGAGCTGGGGCTCAGCATAGAGCACGCTGTCCTGGCAGGGCCCGCCGGCGTGGAGGGAGGGGGTGCAGTAACCGTTGGGCAGCTGTCTGTGAGAGGGACAGTCATACACAGCTTGGCTTGCCCGAGACGAACCACTAGAGGGAGCCCTCACGTGAAACCCGTGAAGGGAGTTGTGTACGACCCCCTGTGGGGTTGCCAGGTTTGGCTCTGGGGGCTGATCACCGAACGGAGTGGCGTACTCTGGCTCTGGGGGGAGGGGTTCGGTGTACTCGGGCAGCTTGCCAGGGGTGTCGTAGTGGTTGAAGGTGAAGGGCGTAGTGTAGCCCTCCTCGATGCTGGGCCGAAACGTGGAGCCGAGCATCTGTCCCCCAGCCGTCAAATCAGGCTCGGCATAGTCTGAGGAGCGCACGCACAACGACAAGGATGCATTAGGGTCTTTTTCTATATATAGAAACAAATGGGGGGGGGGGGGGGGGGCATTTAGAGTGGCAGGAAATGTCAGGGAGAAAGATAGGGGATGACATGCAGCAAAGGACCCTGGACAGACTGAAACCTTTGCCGCTGCGGTAAGAACTTAGCCTGCATGGTACCCGCACTTATACCATGTGCAGCCACGAGGCACCCTATAAGTGTCTTTCTTTACGTGAAAATATCACCACGCTTGAATCACACCATATAAACTACTCAACAGTCCATGATTCTAATGATGTGAAAATCGTATAGCGCAACAAAAAACACAGGGAGAAGACCCACAGTACATTCTGTGAGAAACCCCTTCACCAATGTGTGGGCTGGGGAAAAAAGCCATTCAAATTCAAGTGTTCCTTTGAATCTTTTTGGGGATGAATCTTGGAACAGTCCTCCCTTCCACGCAGCAGGGCCTCCTATCAGGGCACTGTTGAACTGACTGGACACCAACAAAGCCCTCTCTGGTGACGGGTTTGGAGGGTGAGCAGAGCGAGGCCTCAGCCTCTAGCCCACACCCAATACAGCTGGGCCTCAATGCCTACCCCTTAACCCGCAGGGAGCCTTCGGAGCGGGAGCTATTTTAATTAGGCCGGCTTTAGAGAGAGCTGGGATTGTCTTAGTCACTGACCCTCTGTCCTGGTTATCACTGAACCTCTTAGTGGAGGGCCTCCTCATCTGGGGGGGGTGGGGGGTGGGAAGGGGGGTCGGCAATGAGGGGGGGGGGTGGGGCTGACTGCCCTTTATCAGACTCCAATTAAAGGGTCTCTTTCAGAGCGGTTCTGCGGACCAAAGAAAGGAATGTTTATACTGCAACTGGGCGACGGGCTAAGCCCAGGGGAAGAATGGACGACCCGGGGAGAGAGCTGTTTGCCTGTCAACCGTGGTCGGGGCTCCTAAAACTGGCCAGCCAAGCTGGAGGATGTGAGGGAGAGAGGGATGGAGGAACACAGGCGAGTTTTGGAGTGTGGAGATGTAGCTCCACGGCCCGGGGACTGCAAATAATCTTTCGTGTCTGGCAAACAGCTCAAAGGAAACTCATGAAGACAAGTTGATGAAAAGCTGGGGGTTGCGTGGGGTCTGTCTGTGAGAAGGTGGTGTTTGTGTGAGGTCCTACCGTTGAGAGGGGGGTTCGGGAGAGCGTCATGGACGTTTCGCTCCAGAGGGTAAGAGATGAGCTCTGAGTCAGGGCTGGGCAGGCTCTTCCCCTGTAAACTTGGGCAGCCTACAGTACACACACACACACAGTTAAGTGACTGACAAAACAGCAAAAGGAGAGGAAACAGCAAAGGAAAGTTTGAAAAATACCCCCCAAATTACCTTTGGCTAGAGAGTACTTCTTCATATGTGCTGCTTTTCTTCTGAAAATAGAAAATTAACAAACATATATATACAGATCTATTCTGCCCAAATGACATTAGGATACTATAACTACTATCTATAACTGTAGTAAATCGTCGGCTCCAGGTCAGACTGTATTTACAGTATGTGTGTGGACCAGAGCAGGCTGATGAAGAAGGCAGTATTGCAGAGAGGCACTATAGCTGGACTGTACCTTCTCTTCCACCACACTCCTGCCAACAGACAGCTCACACACAGGATCAACCCCAGGACCACGCCCACAGCCACAATCACTGGCTGACTGGAACCTGCAGGGGCACGAGGGCCAATCAGAATGCTAGACTGGTGTTGGTGCCAAAACACAGTTATAAATATTGAATTCTATCTGGTGTATTAACCAAAAACTAAGCTACAACAATTGCTTCATATGCTACAGCATTACTAGACAAGTATTAAAAGGGCTTCTTCTGACATTCTGAATGGGGACAGGACACAATGCAGCATAGTACAAAAGGTATTTTACCATGCAGTGAATATCAAACCTTTCTTTAGAGATACTGTTCAGTCATCCTGAGAGCAAGTGCTCTTCAGCACATGAGCTCTGTATAACGAAAGTATACGCTGTCCATCAGAGTACAGACACACATACTTTTACCCTTCACGATGACCGGCCCGTCAGTTGGAGCTGGTTGGGGGAGCGACGTGGTCCCTCCAGCCCCTTTCAAGGTCGGGGAGGCTGGAGAGGGAGCAGAGGACACCTCTCAATATCATCCTTATGACCCTCCGACGCACAAACACAGTGAGCTAAAGGCTCGACAACATGTCACGGTAAAGTTTGTGCTTCATGCTAGTCCTTCAGACTCCAAGCTCTTGCCAGGCTAACGGATTAGCCATGCTACACCTGGTCACAGGCTGAGGCTCACTGGGCCAGAGGCTCACCCCCGGCGGAGCGATGCCTGGGAGACGGGCGGGGGACCGGGCAGCCCAGGACCTGGACGCGGGTCGAGGCACGCCTGTGCCAGCTGCTGGGTTGCAGCCGGAGATACCGGGCCACCACTGGAGGAAACAGGCTGTTGAGCACGCTCAGATGACCGTCCGCGTGAGCCTCGAACACCTGTCGAGCAACGAGGCCATGCTAATCGTTAACAGAATACAGACGGGGGAATCTCCAGGGCAGTGGTTCCCAACCCTGGTCCTCAGGGCGCACTGTCCGGCCTGTTTGAGATGTTTCCCTGCTCCAACACACCTGTTTCAAATGAATGGGTCGTTATCCAGCTCTGCAGAAGCCTGCTTATGACCATTCATTTGGTGTGTCATCAGGTGTGTTGGAGCAGAGAAACAGGCAGGACAGGGTGCCCTGAGGACCAGGGTTGGGAACCACTGCTCTAGGGTGACTGAAATTCACATCCCTGTTCTACTGCCACCTACAGGCTCAGTCTAGTAAATAGGCTGCGACGTGCAAAACCCACACCTTTTTCTCTTTGCTCTGCGTGGCTTTGTAAACCTTCCAGGTCTTTCTGTCTTTGCTGAAAAGGAGAGTGTAGGATTCTATGTAGGAGTCGGGAGAACCGCCGGTTATTATTCCTGAGGAGAGAGAATACCGTCAACATTCTAAAACGCTTTCTCATGCCGTTTGGTAAGTGTGAAAAATAGCTGTCTCTCACCGTCCAAAACAGAAAAGATGATCAGATACTGCTGACTGACCTGTGACAGTGCTTCTCTCAGCCAGCTCCAGCTCCAGACAGGGCTCTGGGTCATTGCTGTCTGCTGCCCAGGGTAGGAACCGACCTGCAGAATCCATGTTTCTGGGGGACCAGATAACTCGTTGACCCAAACCATCCACTGTCTCCCAGAACGAAGACGCATTGAAATCAGACACAGTCAGATCATTGTTACACTCTGTTGGAATAAAAAGGAAGCATGGGTCACTTGTTAAGGTATGTGCAACAAAGTAAACAATTGAAATTAAAGATTTGTTTAGATTAGTTAGATTTTTGTGAGTAAAAATTATTCTTAAGAACACCTCAAAGTAATCGTTCAGTGTTTACCTTGGCTGAAGAGCAGTTTCTTCTCAGACAATGACCCCCTGTGGAAACAACCGGGTTTGTGGTCAAACATCTTCACAGTCTGTAAGCAGTCTGTAAGCAGTCTGTAAGCAGACTCCACTGTGTGTAAGCAGTCTGTAAGCAGACTCCACTGTGTTTAAGCAGTCTGTAAGCAGTCTGTAAGCAGACTCCACTGTGTTTAAGCAGTCTGTAAGCAGTCTGTAAGCAGTCTGTAAGTAGTCTGTAAGCAGACTCCACAGTGTGTAAGCAGTCTGTAAGCAGACTCCACAGTGTGTAAGCAGTCTGTAAGCAGTCTGTAAGCAGACTCCACAGTGTGTAAGCAGTCTGTAAGCAGTCTGTAAGCAGACTCCACAGTGTGTAAGCAGTCTGTAAGCAGACTCCACTGTGTTTAAGCAGTCTGTAAGCAGTCTGTAAGCAGTCTGTAAGTAGTCTGTAAGCAGACTCCACAGTGTGTAAGCAGTCTGTAAGCAAACTCCACAGTCTGTAAGCAGTCTGTAAGCAGACTCCCTGCCTCCACAAGGCAGACAGATCCTGACACAGATACTTAGACAATGCCCCCAGTCTTCTAGGTGCCCTGTGTTACTACAGTGCAAAAAAATGATATTCCAACATCTACCAGGTCCTTGTCAATGGTACCAGATCAACGCACATCTTGGAGAGGATTCCATTGGCGAAGGTGCAGTCGTACAGAGTGAGGCTCCTCTCGCGGCTCACAGACACCTGGCCTCCGAGGCTGTCGGACAAGACGCCGGCGTGGACCGCGGCCTTGCACAGCACCGAGGTCTGGGTCCGCAGGGGAGAGCGTGAGGGAGAGAACACACACAGTTTAACCCCCCCCCCCCCCCCCTCAAGTCTGTCCGAGCCATCTCTCTCTTTCCCTTCTGTAGCCCTCTTTACCCCTCTCTCCTCCCCTCCCGTTCCATCCAGAATCCTTCCTCTCCCCCTCTCCAAGCCCCCTCCCTCCCTCCTCTCCCCCTCTCCAAGCCCCCTCCCTCCCTCCTCTCCCACCCTCTGTTCCTCACTCACACACAGTTCAACCTACATCACGATGACGTTACAATTGTCAATATTTCTAGTATAGTTTGAGGGGCAGAAGTTGATGGAGTGTGTGTATGTGTGGTGGGGGGAGTGTTCGGCATCAGATGGAAACCGTATGCGCCCCCGTTGGAACTATTCCCAGAAGCCTTTGCAAGGCCGGTCTGCTCATCACGTCAGCACGGGGTCCTAAACAACCTGGGCTGAACCCATCCTGTGTACTCACGTCTCTGTAACCTTGTCGAGAGTGGCCATGGATGTCTCCCGTGACGTCCCCACACCCGGCGGGGCAGTACACGCTGGAGGACAGGGGACATCACGTCAGAGGCCGCGGGCGCTTCATAAAGAGAGGAGGGGACTGAAGTACCCGCAGCAGTTTACTTACCTGAACTGCGGAGAGGCGAAATGCGATCCTCGCTTCACACACGAAATTAGATCTGGGATTGAAATCAGACAGCGTGAGGGTTTGAGAGTTAAACACATACACACACAAACACACGCAAACACACACAAACACACACAAGCGCACAAGTCCTCTGGTCGGAGAAATGGTGGCCCACTGCGTAGATGTGACTAAGGCTTTAGTTGTTGTGCCTTTCCCTGTCCGCAGAGTAGAGAGGAGGCCCCTTGTGTGATCACATGGAACAGAGAGCAGTTTGTGCGTCTGACTGTGAACTCGGCCCTAGCTTGGGACGTAGTGCAGCAGGGCTTCATAAACAACCCAGTAAACAACAGGAAACTGTAATACATACAGGAACTGTCTGAAATGTTCTAAAAGTGTTCCACACTTCAGCTGACCCCCACAGTTTGGAAACCACAGAGCTCATTTATGTGTGCAGCCGTTTGAAAATAAAAACAAACCCTCACACACCAATAACCCGGGGGGTTAAATCAAACTTGAAAATAAGTGAGCCCCAAGTAACTAAAGGCAGGGAAAAAAAGGCCAAGCTTTTGTCGACCTCTCCAAACGGCAACGCCAACGTTTGTTTCGATCTCGCACCAAAAACCGTACACAGCGCACCGCGCAATGCTACGATACAGCGCTAAGCCCCTGTGGATGTGTGGTTCACCGTGCGTCATGAGACACCCCCCAGATATGTACTGAAGGTTTGAGAGAGTGGGCTGTCGGTTTCATGCTGCTGTGCTGCGGAACCTTAGCTGAAGTGAAGGGAGACAGAGGGAGTGCATAGCTCTCAGCCCACTCAGAGATGCAGTGAGGGGGCCCCAGGCCTCCCTGCATTCAGCCTGGGCGACCGAGTCTGCTCTCCAGGCTGCTGAGCAAACACTGGGGAGGGGAGATAGGGATGGGAGCTGCATTCCAATCAGCACGGACACACACACACACACACACACCCACGTGAACACACGCACACACACAAGTGTGAGCACACACAGGAGCGTGAATTCACACGCACGCTCGCTCACACACACACACACACACGCCCACAAACACACACAAACATACCCACAAACACTTCAGTGTACAACCACAAGAACACTGCAACACATGGAAAACAAACCAAAGTAACATCTGTGTAAACGTGTGGAGGGATAACAGTACTGAGCACGACACTGGAGGCAGCATGATAGATTCCACCTCTGAGCTTAATGCAGCAGGCTGTGAAATAACACCATGTTTACTGTCACTGCGACACCTTCACAACGCTTGTTTATGACTGTATTTGCTGAGCAGAACTCTAAGGATTACACTGTAATGCCAGTAACATGTCAACGAGCCTACAAACAGTCATTAGGACCCCCTATAGTGTTCATCGTTAAACACTGTTTACAACCAGGAGTTGTGAGAACCACTGGCACTCAATTCCACGACAGAACAAAACCAGTAAGATCATTTGCACACTTAAATAAATATACTATAAATGTTATATGTAATGTAATATATCATGTTATAAATGTTTTATATTGAAATACTGTATATATACAAAAGGTATCATCATTCCTCTCGAGAGACTCCTTGAGAGACTTCTTCAAGAGACTACTTGAGAGATTAGGAAGTGAATCAATTGTGTCATCCTTGATTCAGCGTACGGACACATTTGGAGCCGTTGTGATTGATTGTTGCTGAAGTGTTGTTGGGGAGCAGGAGGGTACCTGGGTGCTGATTGGTGGAGTAGGACAGCAGGAAGCCTCTGCCTGAGCGATGAGGACCAGAGTTGAAGACTATCGTCACCTCATTACTGGTCATGCTCACGTTCTTCTCGGTGCCTTCCAGCTTACCACACAGGGGCCCTGGCAAAGATGTTCACACACACACACACACACACATACAGTACCAGTCAAAAGTTTGGACACATTATCCCATTCCAAACCTTTGACTGGTACTTTCGGTGACCGAACACATACACACATATGTAAATATATACAGATATATTAGTACACACACACACACATAGACACGCATGCACATACTGTACACACGCACACAAAAAACATGCAAATATTCTCACACACACACACACTCATAAGCCTAAACAGGCTTGTTCTGCGCACACAAACACCAAAACTTGCCTCTGCAGGACAGAATCAAGTGACAGATTTAGAGAGAGAATCTTGGTAAACACGTAAAACACAAACCACACGCCTCCCCCTTCCTGCTTAAAAAACAGCTCACAGGCCTTAAGGGGGTTTTATTTAACATGCTCGTCTACTGTACTTTCATGTCATGTTTTCTGGTGGCGCTCTGATTAAGAAAGAATCCACAGGACAGCCCAGGTAGAGCCCAGAGGAATGCAGGAGGCAGACTGCAGGCGCTTGCATGTACGGACACATGAACTCCACAGCATCATGAGGTAGGATGAGTGGAATCTGATAATAAAACGGTATAATAAGCGGGGTGACGGAATCGTCCCTGCCTCTACGACCGTCATCCAATACCTCAGAGAGCCGTCACACCCCCGTGCCCGCAAGGTGTGACTGGATACGCCGGCCTGGCAGAGATGCATGCGGTGTAAGTTCACGTGTGCTACTCCTGCAGAGGAACGAACGATGTTAGCTTTTCGCTACTGGCAAAGTAGCTAGCAAGCGAGAGACGAGTTTAAGTGGTGCGCCTCGAGCCAGGGGAAAATATGCAGCAACTGTTCGGTGGTTGAATTTGGTTTGAATGGAGTGATTATCACAGTGGCATAGCCACAACGGGGCCTGGGGGCCACAAGGGGGACCTGGGGGGGCACAAGGGGGACCTGTAGGGGGACCCCCAGATTTTCTGATTTCTTATAATAAAAAATTAAGGAATTATATACAATTATCATCATTATATATATTATATATTCTTAGTATCCCTCTCGTTTTAAGATGGGACCCCCAAAATTAAATTCTGGCTACGCCTTTGGATTATTGAATACCTTTACTCTACAGATAACCTCTACCATCCAACCATTGCGACAACTTATGATGCATTGAAAGTAGTCACAGATACAAATCCCTTTTCAAAGGTAGAAGCAGCTCATTCAGCCAGGTCCCCCCCCCCTCCCCTTACCTATGCTGTGCGTCCCGTCAACAGCAGTGATGGTGAGAGACCCGTTCCTGCAGCCGGGGCTGCGCTCCACGTCAAAGTCCCCAAACAGGAAGCGCAGTGTGTGCCCCTGTGGCACCCGGAGCCTCCAGCTGCACCAGGAGTCCACAGGGTAGGTGCCCGGGTAGTGCTGGGAGGCCAGGGTGCCACTCTCTGTGCCCAGAACCGTGTGCCCACAAGCATTACCTGCACCAGGGGAGACAGCTAGGGTGAATGAACACAGAGATTTTGGTCATTAACTGCAATGAGGAGATTGTTGTTTTCGTTTTATTCCTTTGGCTGCCAGCTTTGTCTAAAGCGACGTACAAATAACAAGCAGAGTTATCACATTCGAGTTTGAGTTGAGTTATAAACTCACACCAGATATTGTATATAAAGTTATGTGCAATCACATGTTGTATATGGTGTCTAAATGGTGCCTCAGTGTCACTGAAGTATGCAACAAAGTAGTTTTGGTATGATTGGAAGCTTGAAGAAGTTGTGCAGTGAATGTTTTTGCTTTGATAGAATATAAAAGCTTAATGATATCAAGTTTACATACACTCAAACATGCAGTAACTTGCTCACACACAAACACACACACACACACACACACACACACACACACATACAGACAGTCTGTTGCCAACAAATCCCAGAGCAGGGTCAGCTGTGTCTGGTGTGTAGGTGTGAGAAGAGAATGACTCCACGACTGGTCATGGATTCCCGGGAGCTTGTCAGCAGCTAAGTTCTCCAGTGCACGTCAGAGCGGGGGGTACTACTGATCATGTTCATTAGACAAGGAGGAGAGTATTTACGCGGATGTTAATAACAGGCCTCTTGCCCAGGAAAGCTTAGTCATCTGGATCTGAGAAGAGTGCACTCAGTGGAGCAAGAGGTGTTTACAGTCCTGAGATCACAACCGCGAGCTGACCCAAAACAACTGAGCTTCGGTACAACTAACCCAAGGCACTCCTGAGAGCTAAGCCTTACCATCTATGTGCAGAACTACGATACCTGACTGAAGTGCCCTTCTCACTGAAGAATAGGGTAAACAGGCGTTTGAAAGGGTCTCTCAAAGGCTGACACAATAACTCAAAGTTGACACCGTCGTACAGAAGCTCAACAGACTTCTAAACTATTTCGCTGTTTTAATTGGGTGGCTGTTTCAAGTAACATGTTGCGTAGCATGACTAAATGCATCATCTATCTGCCTGCGGTTGTCATCGTGAGTAACACTCAAAGTGGAATGGAAAAAACGAATTATTTGAAAGTCGGTGGATTGCCGTTCTTGTTTAGAATGATTCAGGACGCTGTGGGGGTGTTGGGTCGACAGCCTTCCCCGAAGTCGTTGACCCTTACCATTCCGGTTGGAAAAAGGTTCCTACAACTGGGTTTCCATATAAGGTGAGTGACAAATCACCGGGCGACGTTCCTGTCCGCTTCGACATTTCATGAGCAAGCGTCTCCTGTCCTGCTCCAATCGCCTCCTCCGGGCCTCTCTCTCTGACCCCCTCCCAGCCCCGACCCCACCATTGCCGGCCTGCCCCCCCTGCCCCTCACCCGCTTGTCCCCCAGGATTCCCTGGAAATGCCAGAGCGACACGCCGTAGCCGTGGGCAACAGAGCGTGGATCTGTGTCACCATCCGGTCGGACGCCACAAGAGCAGCATTCCTGGTATTGTGGGGGTGGTTTGGAGGTTGGCTGTGTTCCTCCTGGTCTAGCCTGGCCAGGCCTGGGATCACCAACCCCACCATCACCCCACAGGCACTGACCTGGTCTGTCTGACAGCCAGCCAGCAACCCTGTCTTCTCATCCAGGGTCTCTCTCTGAGCCTGGCCCCTTAGCGGGGGCCCTGTGTGAGCTTTGTTCCATGATGAAGACACCCTGCCACTCCAGAGATTAAACTGCAACTCTACACTTCCTGATCTGTCTGGAAGGCTTAAATGTCAGAGGAAAAGAAACCAGCCGCTGAAAACAAACTGGATTTTCTTCCAGCCTGTAAAGGTTTTTCTAGGGAGAAACAGGGTGCTAAGCCTTGGCTTCTCCATGGATTCTTCCGGAAAGAAACTGTAACAAAACTGTATTGAGGCCACCGTCTTCTTGGCAGGTCTTTACAGGCCTGGCATGACAAACAGGATGCTCAGCGGTGTGACCTGTCACTGCCTAACTCTGCCGTGTCAATCACAGCAAGGCAACACTTCTGTGCTGGGACCCGAAGATGTGTTTTTTATTGTAGTCTCCAGCCGTTGCTTCATTGCCAAGTTATTCAATAGTTTAACTATTCACGACTGGGACGTTAGTCACGTTCCTCTTTAAAGACACTCAACGAGGCGCTGAGTTTAACATGTTCTGTGGGAAACTTTGTCGGTGGTGTTTGTGGATGTGGTCACAGTGATTCATATCGACCCCTTGCCCTTGCCTCGTCTGAATTGTGAAACTTTGTGTCAACAACAGCGTGCAGACTGTCGCTGTGGTCTTCCTTCCTGGAAGGGTGGGTGTATGGCTCGACTCTCATCTGTAGGTCAACACAGATGATAGACTGGTATCCTCTGTGGAAAGCTACCGTGACATCACGTTTGACTTTTGAACTCAGTTTGAATCTGGACTGTGTGCTATCGGTGCCTCAGACCTGAGCAACATTTATCTGTGACATTTTTCTCCACCTAACCAAGTATGGTTAATAAACCCTAGATTTGGAGGATGGTTAGATGGTCTAAATTAGTGATGTCAAAGCAATATTAAGGCTTTAAGTGCTTGAACTGTATACAATTACAATTTTCCTCCCAGTCTGTCTTCATTCAGAAATGTTATTTTCACATTGTTAAGTCTCTAGGTAGACACTCCGTAGGGTACAATATGTTTGGTGTTGAACCACAGGTTAAAAAAAAAGAATTGTTAGTTGAAATCTTTAAAAAAAAGTATATTGACTGAAAATGTAGGCTACTGCGGGTCTACAGTCTATCGTTATTCAAAACGATCTGGAATCAACAGAAATATGTTCACAAACCTCGCAGTTTGGTACATGCGCATTAAATTGCACTTATTCATGAAAGGCTCATTAAAATACTGTATATATAACCTACATTTCCACGCATTTTTACATAATAAAATTTACATCATGGTATTAATATGATAACAAAGCTCTTACAATTGATTCAAAACATATTGATTCCAGTGCGTTATACTGAGCATGTTTTTTGATCGATTATTCCACAAATTTAAGGACATAATTAAGTTAGATGTAACTCTTACCCTCTTGACCGTTGACTGTTCTTACACTAATACAGATCCACAAACTGCCTAAAACAAACTTCACAGCATCCCTAATATATTGGGACTGAGCGAACATGATCTCGTAGCGCTCCACAAGGAAGGTAAGGTGCAACTTCTGAGCTGGGAAGCCCGACGTTTTCAGCTCTACACAAGCTACAGTGTTACTTAGCTTAAGATACAGCGTTACTTAGCTTTGGGTACTTGCGATTGGCCATAATCCAATGAAGTTATCGCTCATTGGTCCACCCATATGTCATTTAACTCAACTTTAAGAATTCCTTTCCCATATTAGGGTCGGTTGTACTCGGGTTGTGTTTACGTTTATATCTTTGACTGCAGATCTAAGATCAGTCGGTATCGATTTTCAAGTTTGACTGAGGACCGAGAACACTGGTTCTGGACTTGTTGTTGGTGATTCTCTTAACAATAGAAAACATAAATAATACCTGCCTACATTTTTGGGACTCAGACTAAATGCTTAGACATGATTCGTCAGAGTAGTTTAACTTGACTGTTCTACGTTTCTTTGCGCCTCATTTGTCTTTGCCCTAATAGGCAACCCTGCCCTATAATAACTTTAGAAGACCGCCACCTCCTGGTAAAAATGTGTGCAGCACAGTAATAACCAAGCGTTGAATGCGTGGTGCTGTAGTCTGTTAAATAACGACTGGTCACACATGTTTGCATGTAAAACCAAATAAAAGCATATTGTGGTAAAAACTAAAACACACAAGTAGCCCTCAACGTTATGCACCCCATTAATAGAACGGGGTCCATTCTCCGTGAATTGATTTTAGAGCATTGCAATGTTCTTGAAGCCGAGCATTTTTCTATATCTCTTGTAGAATGTACTGCACTGGCGCTCAAACAAGCCGTGCGCTCTCACAAGAGCAGTTTGACCGATTTACACATCGCGTGCGAACAAACCGCTTCTCGTGACAGCGGGACAGATGCTTCTCAGGCAAATGCTGCCTTCATTGCAGGAAGTGTAACGAAGCAGTACGGCGCATGCTCTGGAAGCTCTCCACAAGCGAAGGATGCGTTATTCTCTCCAGTAAAACCGTAAGTAAAACGCCGAATAATGAGTTTAAATGGTGCATTGTTGTTTTACGTTGATGTCAAGCTGAAGTGTGGAGATTTGTTGATGTTTTCTGTCGCTTCCCCTGGCATGGGTTGCGTGCGCCGTCGCGCTGTTATGTTGGTGGTGGTGTGCGTGCGCTCGCACCAACAGACGTCAGTTTAAGTGAGAAAAGGAGGGAGAGAGAGAGGCACGCAAATGCCTGGAGTTAGTGCTCTGTAGGGCTTCTTGCTTGGCTCAAATGGACGTTTGTCTACCACATCATCCATTCTCAAGTTTAACGATTCATTATCTCAAGTATTTATTTATAGGCTACGTGTCACTATTTTATTTTGTAACTTCATTAGATATAGGTTCAATTAAATTAGGTTCTGTTCTGGATAATGAACATATATATTGTATGAGAGTCGAAGTAACTGAATCTGTTTAATCAGATATATAACTGGTTGCATGCTTTGGAGTAGTTGTCCCTGTAACCCACCTTTCTCCTCAGTCATCCCCTTTTACCTGTTACAACAGCTAGATACAAATCCTTTTCGACGGATTGACCTTTGAAAAGGACTTCTGGACGGACGATGTTATGTTTCGCCCTGTGCTACTCTCTGAAAACAGCCATATGTGAATGATAATAGAAGGATTGCCAATACAGTATGATTGCAGTGTGCACTTACTGTTCTTGTGTGCTTGTACCATACAGTAAGTAGCCTATTGTACAATGCAACCCTTATGGAGTTACTCTGATAGGCTTGATCTTAATATGGATATTAAGATAGGCCTACAAGCTGCATCTCTGGAGAAGGTTTGGAGAAGTTACAAGACCTGACTGTTGATTTGTGTTTAACGCATCACTGTTAAGCCTCTATGCAACAGCGTGGGCAGAACAATGGTACAATGCCATTTGATCAATTTGGAGAAACCTTGTTATGCAAGACCATCAATTATTACTGTTGCTGATCCTAGAATTACTGATTTGGCTACTGATAGTTCATCAGTGGTTGTCAAGTCTGTTGCTTGTGTAAACGATGTCCCTTCAGCTCATTCAGAATGTGTGTATGTTGGGGTCAGATGGCTGAGCGGTTAGGGAGTCGGGCTGTTAATCAGAAGGTTGTTGGTTCAATTCCCGGTTGTGCCACATGACGTTGTGTCCTTGGGCAAGGCACTTCACCCCACTTGCCTCGGGGTAAATGTCCCTGTACTCACTGTAAGTCGCTCTGGATAAGAGCGTCTGCTAAATGTAAATGTATGATTGGATGCTCTTTTGGATTATTGAGAGAAACACATTGTTAATGGTCATAACAACACGTGTTCAACAAGGAGGATGGATTTATCATCTGTCCCTGTGCATGTTAGGACCCACTATGAGGGCTAGCTGACATTGACCTGTGTAAGCTGTGATGCACATCCGTGTGCGTGAGCTTGGCGCCGACAGTAACGTGCGTGCCGCTTTCCCCTCCGGGCCTCCAGGGAGCAGTGATGGCGGGTACTGAGGTCACGGTGACCCCGGGGGGTGTGGTGAGGGTGAAGGAAGAGGAGGAGGAGGGGGAGGCCAGTGACAGTCACAGGAGGAGGGTCATCCTGCACCTGCAGCCCATCCTACAGGGGTAAGAGGTTCACAGACTGGGTCCTGGGTATGGGGAGGGGGGTGGAGGGGGTGGGGGTGGGGGTTCTAACCTGAAACAGTGAACGTAAACATTTGAGTTCTCTTTAGATAGGAAACTCTTTGTGTCTGTCATAATGTAAAAGTATCTGTTTTGAAACGGTTTCCCAATAAACAAAGTAGATATTAAGATATGAAGCAAGGAGAAACTAGAACATTGTTGTATTTGATTTAAAGTGTTTAGTTGGGAGCATATTCGACAGGAGAAATGTTATGTAAAAGGAAGGACATTGTCGCCCCCTGCAGGGGAAAAGAAGACAATGCTGAAACACGCACTACTGTTTTGGCAATAGAGACTCACCATGGTAAGACTTCACTGGCCTCTGAGCAAATGACCTACATTAATGAAACCTATTGTGTTTGTTTGTATTGTAATATATGATGTTGACTATGTGTGCCAACATTACATTTTATTCATTGAGCAGATCCTTTTATCTAAAGCAAGAACATGTAGTGCACTTAGATAGGCCAGCAAAAGATCAAGGGTTAGAAGTGCCGAGTTGTAACAGTGTTCCAGTGGTCAGAGTCAAGGAACGGTCTGTATTTACCATCCTCTCCTCCATCAGAGGATAATGGCACCGATGGAGAGGAGGTAGAGTACGGATATCCCATCACCTGCGGAGACAGCAGGGCCGTCCTCCTCTTCAAGAAGTTTGTTTGCCCCGGGATCAACGTCAGATGTGTGAAGGTAGTTCCAGTAAATGAACGATGGGAGTTCACAAGCAGCGTCACTGTGTTGCAGCAGAGTAGCCACGTTGGAGCCTGTCCAACCCCCTCGAGAAATTTCGATGGATGACGTCCAAACAATTCAGGAATCCTCAATCTCGTTCTGTTCCCCTTCTGCAGTTCAACGACCAGCTGATCAGCCCCAAGCAGTTTGTTCACCTGGCAGGGAAAGCCACGCTGAAGGACTGGAAGCGAGCCATCCGTCTCGGAGGGGTGATGCTCAGGTAGGCCCCGTTCTGGAGCATTCTACCGTCTTTAAGGCTTTGGGTTTTATCAGCAGACCGTCACACGAGGAAGTGGTAACGATGTACACAAAGAAACGTTTTAACGGCCACGTAATTTTTTTTAAATAATTCTAACGCTAGGAGAAAAATATAGTTGAAAATCACCAGTATGTACCTTGGGCTTTGATTGCTGTGACTGCTCTAGGGTCACTGTGTCAGTGGGATACAGTTTTCCAGTGGAGTTTGAAAGCAGTCATTCAAGGGTTGTCAGCGTGCTTGCGGTGGTGGAATCTCATGGCACCCTGTCAGGCTACTGAGTGACACGTCTCTCACCTTGAGCTACGAGTTTCCACTTGTCTGCTTTCCACCCGCCAGTACCCTCTGTTTGTCTGTAGGCTATGTCATATCAGTGGTCTTTCGAAAACAGTTTCCTGATCCAACTCGGCTCGCTGACTGAAGGGGAATTCTTGCGATTGCACACGATGCTACCAGAATGGCAGCAGCTTACTGTGTTTTGAATCTATTTACATGTATTCATTTAGCAGAGGCTTTTATCTCAAACGGCAAACACAGCGCACACAGGAGCTACCTGCACCGTTCTCACAGTGCTGCTGTGGTCAGTTTAAACACACAACACTCCATTTATGATTTTCCATCTCCACGGCTACCGTGCGTCCCACAGGAAAATGATGGACTCCGGCCAGATAGACTTCTACCAGCATGAGACCGTTTGCACCAACACCTGTCGCAGCACCAAGTTTGACCTGCTGACCAACAACCCACGAATCCCCCCTGGGTCAGCCCTGCAGATCGCTCCGTCTTCCTCCCCTCTGCCCGGTGAGCTTCACCCCCTGACCCTGACCTTGACCCCTTTAGGAGTCAGGGGACATACCAGCATAGAGTTACTTATTGTGCAGAGCAGGAATGCTGGCCAGGGACCAGTTGTGTTATTTTGAATGAGATTAAGAGTGGCTTAGAACTGATCCCAGATCTGTAGGCCTGCTCTTGGATACTTAATAAGTAAGTCTTGTTGAAGTAGACCTACTTAAGTGTCCTCTACTTGCTAAGGCTGTTACTTGTATCAAGCTGATGGGATAGCTTCGGGAGAAATGGCAAAACAGAGATAACCCCTAGAAATAAAATTGTATATCCATGGTAGAAATAGGATTTTGGACATTTTGGAAATCTGGAAACTTAAAGTAATAGAACGATTGTCCCTTTTCTGAACAGAGCTGATTTTGATGTGGCAGCTATTTCTTCACAGTTCAATGAGTGCACAGCGAATATGTGAAATATAGAGATAAGACAACCGAAAGAGACCTTGGTAATGCTCTCATAGAAGCTGGAAATCAGACACAATCCCGATAATGGGAAATAGTCTCCCAAGAACTTTTTATGCTGAGTCACAGTTGTAGATAAAGCCAGAATATATTATGACCTGATTATTATGACCTGAATTGAATCAGGGAAATGACGGATCGGATGAGATATGGAGTGTGTTTGGTTATGACTTTGCTGCATCCTGTTGGCCCAGGAGAACGACAGGCCTTGGAGGTGGAGGAGAGCCTGGAGGAAAAGCAATGTACTGTTGTAAACTGGAGCTCTGGACGAGGCCCGCCCAAGAACCCAACAAAAGCCAACGGCCATTTCAAGAGAAGGCGAGTCGAATTCCCTGGTGAGTACGTTTTGTTTTCTCACCCTCTGTGTTTGTATCAATCATTATGTAAAGTCCTCATTGTCACCTCCCTACTAAAAGACACTCTAGGGGCGTTCCGGTAGCTTACTGGACAAATAATGCCAAACCAGGGGCCTGGGTTCAAATCCAACTGAGGCCATTTCCTGCATGTCTTCCCCCCTCTCTCTCTTCCTGCTTTCCTGTCTCTTTTCAACTACACCAAAGTATAGCTGCAAAAAAGCCCAGAACATATCTGAACTAAAAGATTCTAACCACAATATCACTTTTGACCTTCTCTAGACGAGACCCTGGGGTTTTGGAAGGGCGTGGCAGATATAGGCCTGATGGGGGATGTTCTGTCCAGCATTCGCACAGAGCTGTTGGCCACGCTCAGAGGAGTGGAGCTCCGCAGCGACGAGGCCACCCTGCTGGAGGCTGGTGAGCCCTCCCAGCTGCCAAGACGGGGGAGACCATGAGAAACATCACTGAGTGGGAAAAGCTGTTATACGTCGACCGGATGTGTTCGAATCTCATCCTTGAATAAATATCCGCATTGAAGACCTTCAGAACTCTATTAGAGATCGTCTATTTCAGGGAAAAACATGCCATGCATGTCGTACTGCATACAAATGAATGTAGTCAGTACATAGAAAGGTTTTAAATGTTACGTTGCGTAGTTTCCTTGGCTTTTTTCGTTTTCACCCACTCACTGTACTTCCTGTTTTGGTTTTTCAGATGGCCAGGTGCTGAACTCTCTGTGTGAGATGTTTGGTCTGCTGGACACAGTTAGGAAAGCTCTTGATCAGAGGCGTAGCCAGACCGATGAACATCAGCAGCTGGCTCACAACCCACTATACGGTGAGAGGACAGGAACAGGTAGAAGGTAGACATCCGGTAGAACATACCAGAACCAGGAACGTGTATTGCCAAGTCACGTAGACACAAGTAGACATTCCCTCAGTAATGGCTTCACTACCACATCTGTCAGGCAGACTGTGTTTACTTTTGTTAGCCTCTTACTTTGATTGTGATAGTGCAGGGGTATAGTGTGGCCATTTTGGGGCACTGTAGTTAGGTCTATAAACAGCAAATGTTTACTCCTCGACAGGTCTGCAAAAGCCTTCGGTAAAATAAACGGATTTATTAACTTTTGAGAACGTCTTCTGCACCACTAGGAACAGCGTATTGGTCCAATTATAATACTAGTACATAAGAAACCCATTTAAGTCATGTGATGGTGGGAAAATCTCTGACCATCCCTGCTGCATTTTCTCTATCTTACCCCCAGGGCTGGAAAACAGGTTTGAGGACCAGAGAAGACAGAGTCAGGATGAACTTCATCCACTCCACGCAGGGAGCTCCTTCAGGCCTGCATCCTCCAAGCGCCCGTGTCTACACCGAAACACATCATCCACCACCCAGACAAGGATCCAGACCATCCTATCCCCCATCACCACTTCCCCGATGGGCCAGATTGTCTCTGTCGCTGGCCTACCTGTAGCCACCCTTGCCCAGCTCCCCACTGGCTCTCAGCACTTTACCCACCACGCCATCTCCCTAGCCAGCCAGCAGGGCAGGGAGGGAACCTTCCATGCAGGCCTCAGAGGGACTCTGTTTAGCCCAGCCACAGAGTCAGGCGTGGGGGTCCTCAGTCAGCCGGAGAGCAAGGAGAAGGAGCAGCACAGGGGGACGAATAAGGACAGGTCCCGGATAAAGGCTGACAGCATCCGGGGAACTGTCGTGGCGCGGAGGAAGGACTCTCACCTCAGGAGAGAGGGACAGAGGGGGGCCGAGGACAGAGGAGCCGGGGACAGAGGAGCCGAGGACAGAGGAGCCGAGGACAGAGGAGCCGAGGACAGAGGAGCCGAGGACAGAGGAGCCGAGGACAGAGGAGCCGAGGACAAGATGTTGAGAGGAGGGTCGTGTGATTTGGAGGTTGTGCTCGTTGAGGAAGAGCCAACAAAAGAACGTGACGTCAAGTGAGAGGACCGAATCACTGAGATATGTGGCAGAGGGGTGGAGAGAGGCAGAGAGGTGGAGAGAGGCAGAGGGGTGGAGAGAGGCAGAGGGGTGGAGAGAGGCAGAGGGGTGGAGAGAGGCAGAGGGGTGGAGAGAGGCAGAGGGGTGGAGAGAGGCAGAGGGGTGGAGAGAGGCAGAGGGGTGGAGAGAGGGAGAGGGGTGGAGAGAGGCAGAGGGGTGGAGAGAGGGAGAGGGGTGGAGAGAGGCAGAGGGGTGGAGAGAGGCAGAGGGGTGGAGAGAGGCAGAGGGGTGGAGAGAGGCAGAGGGGTGGAGAGAGGGAGAGGGGCGGGAAGGAGAGAGAGAGGGAGAGGGGTGGAGAGAGGGAGAGAGGGGGGAGGTAGAGAGGGAGAGGGAAAGAAACAGAGAGGGAAATTGAAACTGCTCTCTACTGCGTAATTGCATAATATTAATATTTCTCAGACTGATTTACTACAACCTTGAAGATCAAAGCCATTCAGACATTTTGCAGTTCACTACGGTGTGTCGCCTGAACAATTGCAGTAGAGCTGTTCTATCTAATGTAAGATTTGAAATTAAACCTGCTGGCTGTTTTTGTATTTTATTTGTGTCAGTCTGAGTTCTGTTATAACAGGTAAATTGGAAGAGATAATGTCTATAGGATGTTGACACGAACTGGGTTATGTAGAAATTAGACCCATCCAAGGTGTACAGCAGATGTCTACAAAATGTTTCATCTACAAATATAATTGCAGTTTTGTTCTCATTAATTCCTAAATGAACTTAATAGCAAACAGTTGCTTCCAAATGGATGCTGTCACATATTTTTTCTATTTATTTTGGATACAGCTCTAGTCCCTGTATTTGGCACAGTCTATTTTGAGTTAGCGACTTGTCAATCCATCCTTTCCTAGACATACTGATGTCCTATTACAAGGCTCATATGTGTTAAAATGTGAGCTCCACGCTGGGGCATTCAAGGAAAAAAAGACGTCAGTTGTTGTAACAGTTTGTGTTGGTTAAGGATTTTTCTATGTAGCCAGTTTGTACAAAATGGATTCTTGTCGATGTGTTTGTACAACATCCTTTTCTATTTATGTTCTTTTTCAAAATGTCAAAATCATGTTTCAATGTTCATAGTTGGACAGTGCAAATACAAAACTTGGATTTGCAGACTGAATACAGGACTGCACAGTGATCACTGTATTTAACTTGATAAAAGCAGACAAAATGAACTCAGGTAAGCATATATATCTTGCAATGATACCAGAGATACAGAACCGATGTTCAATCACATTTGCACCCTACGTAACCCATGTTTATACTAATGTTATATTCATTATTATATCAACGTTTTAAATGCTGTATCAAAGATGTGACTTGTCTCATGTGAGATGCTATTGAAAAATATATTTTGACCACTGGTTTATAAAACAGAGAAGCCAAGACTGATGGTGCAGTTCAGGTATTTTCTTTCTATTTGTCACTTGACCTTTCTATCCTTTTGACTGAGGAACAACAGTTGAGAAAAAAAAAAGTTCTGTACTGGAACGTTGGAGCACCTTTAATTGTAACTAAACACTACTTGCCCAATGAGCAAGATTGCACAAGTTTTTTTTGTGTTTTTTTGAAGTTTTTTTTTAATAAACTTCCTCCATAAAACTGCAAGGTATATTATGTTTCTGTTTGAGTTCTGGGATATAGGCCCACAGTCCATGTGTATGGAGTCAAGGGACACGGATCTGAGGTTAAAAGGACTCTACACAACACGGGTTGCGGGTCTTCAATGTCATTCAATAACAAGATTAAAGCCTCTCTTTGAGGTTTGCCGCTTCTCTGAAAGTTCCGTTGGTTTCCTGGCGAGCGTGCGCTGTCCTCACATCCTTTCCAGAGTCCAGTGGAGCCCACAGTCTCCCCGTGCGGTGTGATCAAAGACATAAGCTTCGGGGCGGGTGGTAGGATGTCCTTACCAATATCAACAGACCATTGAAACCTCCCCTCCAAGTATCAGTAAAGCAGGAGCAGTGTTAGCATATGGGGGCATAAAAAACGTTGGTGGGGGTGGTCAATATGAAGAGTAGGCTTACATCTTAGTTTCTTCATAAAGCAAATACAATAAATGCAGTCTGAGATGGCTTGGATGGATACAAATACTCTGCCGTTACCAGGTAGGTTAAATATAACGGCAGCTCTTTGCAGTGCAGCTAATATTCTCTTTCCTATCCAGGTGTGTTTGTTTGTTGAAGGTTGAGAGTAGCATCTGCTGAAGCTACTGCCATGATCACTGCTAATGATAACAAAGAGTTTTATCTGCCACCATGCAGCTGTTAGCATCCCCGCCACCACCTGTCCCCGAATTGAATCTTAACAGCACTATGCACCACATGTAACCTCAGGCAAATTAGCCTCCAGTTTTAAGTTGCTAAATCAATTTTTACCGGTAAACTTTAAAGGTGCCAAAGGTCCACCATGCATCACAAAGGCGTGATTACAGGTGTTAGCGTGAAACATGCTTTAGTTCCTTCAGTCAAATTGAATAATTTGTTATGTAACCTGTAGATCGTCTGTCGTCCCGCTAACTCCATTAGAGGCTGGGATGCGAGCTCTCCTAGCAGGCCTGAAACGTTTCTCTGTTGGGGTCTGCATCTGTTCCCCCCGTTTAATTTAATCCTGCACCTTAATGTCCACGCGGGACAACAGAATGAATGATAAACAGCCCCTGCAAATGGTACTTTGATCCAATTGGGCTCTTTGGGGCCATGGGCACTTGATGACAGAGCTGACTTTACTGTTGCAAAGCTACCTTGTATCATTCAAGGGGTGGGGTCTGCAGCATCGTCAGCACTTTTACAAGATGCTCAATTTGAATTATGAGTCACTAGGTTCATGTAATGTCGTTGTCAATATAAGAGGGCACCTTCCATTTGTAACAGTGTCCCGCAGTCAGGGGCGGATCTAGAGATTTTCATTTGGGGTGGCAATGGGGTGGCAGAAGGATGTTGTTGGCTGGCCTACTCCCTATGGTAAATGATTAGGCTACAACATTGTAGTTTAAATTAAACAGTATTATTAATATTATTTATTGAAATGTTCTGTAATGTATAAATAATATTTTTCCATGGGAAGATTGGGATGGCAGTATTTTTTATTGGGGTGGCAGCTGCCACCACTTGCCACCCCTTAGATCCGCCACTGCCCGCAGTTCAGACTCAGATCAATAATCTTGAATGTCTTCATGGGGTGTTGCTGTGTGTGATCACATGGCAGGGAGGTAGTCAAACAGCAGCTCCAGAGTCCATGTTATAGCCTACTAAGCATATAACATTTTAAGATCGGCTGCATTATCAGAGACACGATTTGCAAGATTTTCATCAGTGACAATATGCCTTGTGTAGATAATGTGAAAACAAGTTTTAGGTTATCAGGCAGCCCATGTCCTTTAAAGGTAAGGAAGCTTTGTCTGGTAGATGGCTTTACTCTTGGTCAATGGGTGTAACATTTGAGAATCAATAAATAATTATTGTTTTCATGGACAGAGTGAAAAAACAATTATGTTAGAGGGGATGTATTACGATTGAATTCCCTCTGCCCTATCATGGCAGAGCTACACGTCGATTCAGGTGCCTGGTAGTTGCTGGTGTGCAAAAAAGATTAGCCTACATCCAGTCAACCTGAGAGCGCCTCGTTAATGCCTCTGTCTTCTAATCTCCAGGCTTTGTTCATTGTTCTGGAAGAGCTCCCCACGATCATGCCGGTGAATACACGGCGAGGTGAGGGCATTGATATTACTTGTAGATGGCATGGGAGTTTTAGGAGTTGGCGCGGAAGTGACATATAGAAGAAACGATAGATATATGTCTGGTAGGAATATGGATGGGAAAAAAATAAATAGCCGACACCCCATCAGCCAATAGAAAGATGAAACTCCCTTGAGCGCAAATCTGTTGCTTGACAGTGCCACTTGGAGGCGTCCGTCGCATGTTTTTGAACGGTCATGTCGGGTAGGGAAAGTAGCCTATGCCTGGGAAAGAACTCTTGTCTAGCCCTTTCAATGTTTATCCTGACGTCAGTTACCAGAACTCGCGCTGCCCCTGTCTTGCTCAGTCTCAACTACGTTTCAGCAAGAATTCGTGGAATCGATGGTCTCGAGTCCACAACTTGCAAATCGGTCCTATGCGGAGTCACTGAAATGATTTCTGCGGGTTTTTCAAAGTGGACTTTAACAGAAAAATGAACACCTGTGCTTTTCTACTGATCCTGGCCGTTCAGATCTACGCCGATGGCATTGAGGGACCAACAGGTAAAAATAATCTTCTTTCGCTTTTAAATGGCTGAGTTGGGAAGTTCTGCACCCAGGAGAGAGTCCCACGATGCCCCGAGTCTGCTGCAATCTGGGTGTCGCAATATTGTCACTGACGTATTTCTCTTCTGTATTTCAAGTTCATGACTTTATGCGGTAGCCTACTATAGAGTCGTCTTTCGCATAAAGAAGAAAAAGATACTCTTCTGAATTGCTTGAAGTTTTGTTTCTTTTTGTGTATTTGTCCAAATTGGATGGAAGCGGGTGTTACCGATAGGGTAGATAAAATATGTGCTTTGGTGTGTGGTAAATAAAACCAGTTTTTTTCTCGTAACAACGGAATCCACCCTAGTCTTGTTTAAGTTGGCAATTTGTTTTTGTGTTGTGGTTATTGGAGAAATCCGTTTAAGGAGACGTTATCAGGTATGTCAGTGAACAAAGCATATTTGTTCATTTAGAACATATTATTGAACAAATAATCGTCTGGAAGTAGAATAATAGGGAATCATTTATATTAATTTGTTGTGAAAATATGTTGTTATTAATAACGTATTACGTTGACATTAATGGCCTATTTAAATTCAAGATGGAACATTCGGGTTTATACATTCTGAATTTAGTGAGCAGTGCGTAAATGCGGATATTAGCTTTTGCGACGGTTTAGAGCACCATTTGAATGCCTTCTGGCTAATAGACATAAGCAGATCGGAGAAGAATTAAACACTGACAGAAACAAGGACACTGCAGTTTCTATCAAAATAAGTTAAACCTGAGATCATTCAGGCACGCTCCGTGAAAGGCAGCCCAGGAAAGAGAGAGATAAAGAGAGACTAGAGGGTTCATTTCTTATAGTAATACCTTTGATGCTTTTGTTAATGTATAAATCATGGGTCATTTTCTAATATTATTTTATTACATAAACACACTCTACTTTTTTCAAAGCTGTCGATTGATAACGCTAACGCAAACCAGATTCATATTATACCACATTTGTGTGGTATAAGGATGTTCCAAGTGAACAAACTACTCACCCACTCATTCCATTTGATTCTCGCCCACTACCCCCCCCCCCCACACACACACACACGCACACACACACACACACACACATAGCACACCATATTGTCCCCTCTCCTCTATCAAGTCTGAGTGCATCTCACCTCTTCCCTGCTAGTGGTTTTTGAAAATATGGAGCTTAGTAGCACATGCCCTGTTTAGTAGGGGTGTACTGTACTTACCTTGAGTCAATCCTCTCAAGGTGAGCCTCGCAAGCCCTTGCATCTGTTGCCATGATGGAGTGCGACTCAAAGTGCAGTAAAGAGAAGGCTGTTTGTGTGACGAGACAGGATGCATTCCAAATGTCACTCTCTCTCTCTCTCTCTCTCTCTCTCTCTCTCTCTCTCTCTCTCTCGCAGTTAGCTTATCAGTATAATTGAAAGCCAAACCCAATTCTTGCTGTGTGTCATGCCAGATACACGTTGCCAAATCTCGCGGTGTGATATGTACCTTATTGTCACGAGAGGAATCAACCCTATCATCAAGAAGAATGGGGCGAGTCATGGAAATCATCAAATCTCAGGCAGTTCATTAAAATAACTCACATGGAACATTGAAGATTGACTAGAAAATGTGTCATCGGAGAATCAGACTGTGTTGATTATTTAGTTTGTTAACTGAGGTGTGGCAGCCTCAGCATCTGTGTCATTATCTTCCCATTAACCAATTACATTTGTGTTGTTGCCCCGTGCGTTTTCATCTGGGTGACTGGAACCCTTTAAAGACTCCCCTCTCGCTTGTTCATGGGGGCCGGAAGAATCATTAGTGGAACATGACGTCAAGAGACGTGTCGGACAGGTGGCCTTGAATTCCATTCATCTGCTTTTCTGCAACGCTGTCTGGTCTGTGTGCAGGCTTTTGGTCCTTATGATCACCAGTCAAGGCATTAAGGAATGTGCATGGGTTAACTATCCCTCACTTAAAGGGCCAGAACGACTCTGCTTTTGATCAATATGATCATAATACAATCAAATCCATTATTATTATTTTTTCAAATCCATTCTTTATTCCGGGTAGTCCTGGCTGCCTAGTCTCACGGTTGCCTGGACATTAAGTCCAGGGGAGGAAATGAAATATCTACTCTGCCAAACTGGACAGACCCCAGAGCATGGTTTATGAGTGAAACAAAAATTCCATTTGCGCCTGCAGCAGAGTGGGTCAAGGACATGAAAGACCACTGTTCAGGATGTATTTCTATCCCAATTTCAATGATGCAGTGCCTGATCGAGTGGTTTCTCACCTCTCTTACCCTCACCTCACCTCTTCTTGCCTGCATTTCCCCTCTTTGCCTCACCTCTCTTCTCCTCTCTTCTCCTCTCTTCTCTTCTTTCCTCACCTATCCTCTCCTCACCTCACCATCTGTCCCCTCACCACCAAGCACTGTTGGCTACTACGCAAGCATAATCGGGGGCCGTTGTCCTATGTCACATATCTCATTTCTCGGTTCCATCTGAAGTCACTGTAAGACAGAAGATCATCTTTTACAATTATGTCGAGATGAGAAGAAATATGAATCCTGGTGATGGGAAGTCAGTGAAGTAAGAAGAAGAAAAGTACGACTTTTCTTTAGCAGATTCACCACCGTCCACAACGCTGTAGGCAGCAGCAGATGTAGAGTCTGGCAGTGCATACTGGAACATCCACACTGCATTGTCAAGCCAGCCAACGAGTTAGCCAACTAGCCAGGTCGCCAACCAGCAAGTTAGCCAAGCAACCACGTAGCCAACTCAACCACGTAGCCAGCCTGGTAGCCTGCCAACCAGGGTGATCAGATAGTTAGAAACCCGGAGAGACAACCTGAGCGTTGACATCAAGGAATACAGAGTTACTGTAATACTCATACATAAATCCCGTTCATTAATCTAAAATAGTCTGCTGTATAGATGAGAGAAGCCTCAAAAAATGCACTCTCCACGAAGTGAAATGATTGAGTGTATTATGATACGTTGTGGACAATATTTGTAGCAAGGCTATTACGTATGAGAGCCCATTACGTCTCTTCCTGTGGGCTGTAATAGTCTTGAACCCGGTGATTGAGAGAGGGCAGTCAGAGAGTGAATTATCAGTCGCTGGAAAAAGGCTTGAGAGGCGCTCGCAAATCATCACGGAGGAGAAATGAGCCGTCGCGTTCAAAATGTTGTTTTTGGAGAACGTCCCGCTGGGAGGAAACCTGCTGCGTGATCCAGGACGGTGTTACGGAGAGGCCCCCGTGGAAAAAAAACACGCGAGAGGGAGTGATTCAGTAATACGCCCCCACGGATTGACAGGATGTTTAGCCTCTGACGGACTGAGCGCTTGGCCTCCGTAGGTACCCGAGTCTCGTCACAGCTGCTCCTGTGCTCCCCGGTCTTTCCACTCGGTGGCTGCGTGTGATTAAGCAGGGTGCTTACGAGCGGAGGGCCTCGTTCTGCAGCCCGTCTCCACTGCTCTCCTCTCCCCCTGATGTATGGTAATGTGCTGCCTTGTGGAGGAGAGCCAACCCTCAACTGGCTTACTCATCAAACAAAACCAGAGAGAATCAAATGTATCCATGTGTGTGTGTGTGTGTGTGTGGGGGAGGGAGTGTGAGAGTGCGTGTATCTGAGGAATCCTACCAGGCGCCAAGTTCCATGATTTGTATTTCTTTGCGCTGTGAGCACGTCTCTTGGCCTGAGTACAGTGTATATAACCAGCTCCTTTAGCCTGAAATAAGCTTAACCTATTTGCCTTTTCTGCAACAGGTATGCAGCCTAATGGCTGCATTTGAATAACAAATATTTAGATAAAGTACACTATGTACTCATTGTACAAACTCGGCGATGTGTATTTCCCCACTCTCGTCAAACACATTTGCCATGCAGTAGAGTGCGTCTGGGTTTCTTCTTGGTGATGATGACCTTGTGTTTCTTGGAAGATGCCTTTTTCTTCCGACGGGTCAAACACAGGCTCCATGCTGCGGGGGTAGAGAAAGGGCCTGCTGTCAGCTCTGACACCTCCCTGTGTGAGCTAGTCCGAGGGAGCAGGGATCATATCTGCCGGTGTCCTCTCCACCCTTCACCCCGGAAGCTCTCTTTGTGCCTGTGCCTGCTCGTATCAAAGCCCCGTGGGTGATCCTGCGGCCCTCCAAAGCGACCCTGAATGAACCGCTGTGAGAGAGGGCCAGGGAGTCAGGGGGGAGATAATTATACGTGACACCCATTATCCTTCCATGGTGTCTTCCATTGTGAGCCTATCATGCATGAGGTCAGGAATCACGACCGTGAGGTGGGGACCAGTAAGCAGAGAGACAGAAAACCAATTTTCCTCATCGCTAAAGAGTTAAATGAGCGTGAAATGTTATCTGTAAAGGCACCCCAGAATTAGCATGTGGAGCATGAGCATGTAGATTCACTGTAACCTACACTTTTTATTTCCATAAGTGTGTTTGTCTTGCCTCGAGGGGGAAATATTTGTTATTCAACTTCTCTCATCCGATATTCTTGTTTCATCAGTCATCTACACCATCCTGCAGTTCACAGGCGTGTTTGCGATGTATTCTAGAGGGATGGCTTTTCTATTTCTATTCATTTAACTACAGTCTTTGAGCTGCTCCTATGGTTACGCTTCTTTTTCTTTGTCTTTGATTGATTTTTGCATACCTCTCCATAAATGATTGATCCGTTTTCTGGTTTTGTGACCTCATAACTGTTATGCCAGAGCCTATTAGCGCACTGTGCGGTGCGCCTGTACGCTTTGTCAACTCGACGTGGGTGTTAATCAAGCGTCTTTGTCTGCAAGCGCCTCTGCGTGCGGCGGAACCACGTGGAGGAAACCGAGGGAATGATGGGATAGCCCTGGAGGCCTCTGGGGTGCTGGGTGATTCCGGCCTGACACTGACAGGCGCTGGAGACCCAGGGTGACTGGCTGTCCAGGGCCACCACGCCTCATTGCAGACCCCCGCAAGAGCTGCCATCCCTGGCAGAGATTTACAGGCGTTCCCCCCTGCCTTCCTCCTCTCACAGCCTTGGAGTCAGGCTCTCAGCTCGACCATCCAGCTTGTGTTAATGTGCTATTGATTCTCTGGACCCAGCAAGTCCATTCCACTTAGATTTCATCAAAGTGTCGTTCACAATGGGTCCCACCAGCTTGATGTAGGGGTGTGAATTTGCCGCCAAGACTGACAGGGGCTTTGCGAACCCTTCTTTTGATTCCACGCCCTCTGAATATTAACTGAGCTTGGTCGCTTCTATGTGTACGTTGTGAAGTGAAACAAGGTTTGAGATGTGTAGACATGAGCAGCCAATCTCTACACAGGTCTATACTGTGTCATGTCACAGTTTGAGGAGTTAGAAGCAGACTATTCAGGAAAACTAGACTGCATACTTTTCTTGTGTGTCCCTGTGTAGCTGGAAACCAACGAGGAAATCAACACGGTAGCTCATGTTTGGTAGTTTGGCCGAGCTTCTACTGCCTGAGGTGACTGATGTCTGGAGTTTGGCCCAAACACACACACAAACACACACACACACGTGCACGCACACACACACACACGTGCACGCACACACACACACACCATTACCATCGAAACCAGGAACTGGTTGGAACTCTCAGATGCTAGAGCTTCTCTCTGTTCCTCTCCCCGAGGAAGCTACGCCGTGCTGAAATTGGGTCCGCAAGACAGATGCTTCAACCGCTACTCCATACACCTACCTAGAGAAAACACATTCTCCTGCATGGGTTATATTTAGCCTGTTGGCCGATTTTCAAACTTCTGAGGTAGCTTCCCTGCTCCCCCCCCCCCCCCCCCCCCCCCCCCATTCCTCCTCACCGTCTATATCAACAAATACTGAATGGACCTGCTTGTTTACCTCTCCCTGTGGTGTGCCCTTGAGTATGGGTCAATTGAGACCAGGTCAGGCGGATCAGCATTGCGGTATCTAGTTCTGACATGTTGTGGGTCTGCCCGTGGAATGCTGTACAGAACAGCTCTCCTGAAATGTGAAACCCATTCTCTCCCTGGGGAGTCAAAACAGCTTCTTCAGTCCTTTTCTTTGTCTCTCTTCCTTGTAATTGATGCTGGCTTAAGTTGTTTTGGTATGATGGATGATATGTCCCCTGTCAGGGCTTGTGGTATTTCTGGCTCAGCCAGTCCCTCTGGGCAGAGGTAAACCTTTTAGACCCAGATGAGGCCCTCTCTTTTGTAACTTAATAACTTTATTAAAATGAATCAGTGTACACATTAACTTGAGGTTGGTCCTTCACATCTGCACAGAGCATGACCTCCGTTAAAAAACGAGCGACAGTGGAAGGAATGAGAGGGGAAGATTGTCCCTAGCGAACACTGTCCATTTACTGCCACGATATTTTACAGTGAATGGCAGTTTTTTATGATTTTCATCTCCATGTACTGTACCTGAAGGTAACCTCCCTCCCTCCCTCCCTCCCTCCCTCCCTCCCTCCCTCCCTCCCTCCCTCCCTCCCTCCCTCCCTCCCTCCCTCCCTCCCTCCCTCCCTCCCTCCCTCCCTCCCTCCCTCCCTCCCTCCCTCCCTCCCTCCCTCCCTCCCTCCCTCCCTCCCTCCTCATCTTGGGTTCCCATGGAGATCCCCGTTCGGAGTGGAAAGCAGCAGTAGGACGGGGTGTAACCCAGGGAGACGGCTTGCAGAGCCGGGTCGCTCTCAGGTCATACCAGACACAATGACACCTGCGTGCCAGCCAGGTCTAAATCAGTGTCAGCAGTCTCCACCTCGATCTCCGGTCTGTTTACAGCACGTACACACAGTGGGAGGGGAGAAACGAGTGGCAGTGTCCTTCGTAGTTGCAGCTGGGTTGGTGTTTACATTGCAAATGAGTATTGATTCGTAGTAAGACGTTTCTCTTAATTCGGTGGTAAATATTAGCCGAGGGAATTACATTACCTCAGGGAATTGCTTGTCAGGTTAGATTTTAGTGGAGCCAACACCGTCTAGAAAGGAGTATGTTTGAGCTGGATGTAACAGTGTCTGTTTATGCGTGAGTGTCACTCTATGTCAGTCACATTCTGTGTGCTGGTTTGAAAGAACAGGACTTCTTTCTCAATGCAGCAGAACATTTACAGCATGTTGCCCCACCCTGAGAGATGCTTGCTCTCAACCCGGACCTTCTCTGCCCTGTTAGAGGGGAAATAAGTCAAGGCCGTGTTGGAGGAAGGAAGAGCCAGACATCTTTGTTTTGGTCCAGGAGTTGGAAGTCTTCTGGAGGGAAAGCTGAGTGGATCGATTTCACCAAACTCCAGCCTGTCAAGAGTCAGTTTCTTGTCTCTTGCTTCCACCGCGATCCCCTTCACCCTGACTTTTATTCATTTTAGCAGTCACTCACCTGAGCGCCCCCCCCCCCCCCCCACACACACACACACACACACACACACACACACACTTACAAAGCAACCCCCTTCCATTCCATCCCCCTCCTTACCGAGCTCCAACATGTTACAACAGCCGAGTGGGTTCGGTCTGAACTTAAAGGCTCTCTGGTTGAAGGTTAAAGATCACCAACAACCTCCCAAAAAGCTTGGGAGGATTCCTCCGAGCAACCCACTTCCAGCGTGTGTTCACGCGACAGTATTTGTTACAGACGGCAGCGTATGTATCCTCCGACGAGGCTTGTGTTATTGTCCTGAGGCCTCGGGGTAGGTTCGCTCGCCTCCACACCCGCGCCGCATGAACACGCCGTGATTCGCCGAGGCTCGTTTGGAACGTGACATGCTAACGAGGCGTAAAAGACCCTGACTGGCAGCATCTGGGTCCTTTCATCTGACGCTCGGAGAGCACCGTGGTGTCGCTCAGACACGGAGGCTGTCGGCTTCGTGGCGGTCCTTCAGATCTGGCTAATCCGAGCCTCCAGCGCTCCAACAGTTCCGTAGCTCCGGGGCTGCTCGCCGTCTGATGGATCCGCGCCGGGACGTGAGGTCGCGAAGGTCCCGTCATCCTAAACCCAGGTGCTGCGGCGATGAGGAGACAGATTTGTGGCCTCCAGGAAACTTTTTTTTCTCTCTCTTTTTCTTATTTTCTTCTGTTGCAATACAGCTGCCCTTCAGGGATGAGAGATGGTTCAGCTTCCTGGCGTTCCAGAGAGACACCTCGTCAAACAGACTTAGAGTTTGTTTGTTCTGCCTCAGCCCGGCTTCTGGGACTCACTGAGTGATAGAGGGGCGGAGAAGCAGGCGACTGGCTTACAGGACGTGTGCTTATAGATGTGTGTGTGTGTCTGTGCGTTTGGGCGTGTGTGGGCGCGTGTGTGCATGTTGGTGTGTGTCTGTGTGTGCGCATGTGGGGGGTGCGGTTCTTCACTTGTAGGATTCAGAGGTGCCTCACAGACCATACCTCACAACGATCCTAAATCTCCGCATGTGACAGTCACGACGACAAGGCAGGAGCAGAACGGAGGCTGTGCTGCATCTGTTCTGATATTAGCGTGGAACCACAAGCACGCTAGCACGCTAGCACACCCACGGAGCCCGCGGGCGTCTTCCACAGAGAGCCCGGTTTAGTGCAACAACAGAGGATTAGGCGCACCACCGGGACCTCCCCTCGCTGCATGTTTGATTTGTGTCCGCGTGGAAGAGGAATTATTCCCACCTGTGTTTATGGGAATTTGGTGGAAACCATGGCGGGGTGCTGAGAAAATCACATAAATGACAGCCAAGTAAATTACACGTTCGAATTAGCTTTATTTGTCTGCAGAGAAAAATATGTGAATGCTCTAATTAGCATATTGCAGACGTACCCATGCCAGACTCCTGCGATGATGAATAAAGCCCATGGTGTAGTTCAAAGAACAGGGCCTTGCAGACCGAAACATGTCATACAGAGGCAGAAACACTTTTGGTTGCCGTAATGTTGCTGTAATGTTAGGCTGACCGCATCCAGAACGTTTGACAGTGATGGTAGTCATCCTAGGAGGGATGCCAGAGAACCACTGCGTTTTGGCCTGTCTCCTTTCGGTCAGCTGGGGTAATTAACAATCAGCTTAGGCAGGGATTGTGGGGTGGAAGTAGGCGGATCACAGGGATGGAAGAAAAGGCATTAGGGAGGAGAATGGGGCTTAATAGGGGTATTACCCTGCTTAGCTGCACTATCACGTGACAGTCAGAGAGCTGACAATGGACCCTTGTTGACGCCAAGATCTGGAGCAGTTTTCAAGTGAGATTCACTGTACCCCCGACGGTCTGCTTTGTTAGTGTGCTCATTCCTTTGCAGTCCTTCTCTCTTTCCATTTTTGGAGGGTTAATTTGATTTGAACCTAATGGGAACAGGGGTGTACCATCCCCCCCTCCCTAAGGTATTTAACAGTGGTTGGAAGCCTCACACACACACACCTTTGAAATGAAACGAACGCACTCGGTCTGCGTACGCACACAATACAGAGACACGCGCGGAGAAACGCACGCACTTGTTATTTTTGAGGGTCTTTCGGCGGAATGTAATTAATGTTCTCGTTAGTTGAGGGAATGAGCTGAAGACGGAGCTAAAAGGCTGATCCCCAAGGGCTTCCATCCAGGGAGCGTGCGTCTCCGCCTACCTGTCAGCCCAGGACGCACACGCCATACGCTGATAGGGATCTATGTTCTGTCTGACATCCACACACAGAGGATCGTTCTGCCGTGTCCAACTACAGTACCCATCAACGCCCTCTTTACGAAACATGTCACACGGTTTCCTTTTGTAGTTTCTTTTCCCAGCATCTTCTCCTTGTCCACACACACTGGTACAACGTGATCCACCGTTGCCTTAAAAGCGCCTCTACTTAAGTGAAGCCATGCCCGGACCTTTGACCAGGATATGGAACACGACCAATCTTAATAATAATGGCCCGAGGCGGCGGCTTGTAGAGGAACGCAGAGAGAGCTTGTTTTAACGAGTCCCTGCATTCACCGTGTTCTCCTGCAGCGCTGTGTGGACTTCCACTTTCTCCTAACACTGTGCAGGCTCACGTGAGGGAAAACTGTCATGTACGAACGGTAACAAGCCAATCGCTTGACCTAGTAACACGTGACTTAACCCGACGTTGTGTAATGTTGACTCCTGGGAGAGAGAAAGAGAGAGAGTCAAAGGGAGAGAGAGAGAGAGAGAGAGAGAGAGAGAGAGAGAGTCAAAGGGAGAGAGAGAGAAAGAGAGAGAGTCAAAGGGAGAGAGAGAGAGAGAGACAGAGAGAGAGTCAAAGGGAGAGAGAGAGAGAAAGAGAGTCAAAGGGAGAGAGAGAGAGAAAGAGAGTCAAAGGGAGAGAGAGAGAGAAAGAGAGTCAAAGGGAGAGAGAGAGAAAGAGAGAGAGTCAAAGGGAGAGAGAGAGAAAGAGAGAGAGTCAAAGGGAGAGAGAGAGAAAGAGAGAGAGTCAAAGGGAGAGAGAGAGAGAAAGAGAGTCAAAGGGAGAGAGAGAGAAAGAGAGAGAGTCAAAGGGAGAGAGAGAGAGAAAGAGAGAGAGAGAGTCAAAGGGAGAGAGAGAGAGAAAGAGAGAAAGAGAGTCAAAGGGAGAGAGAGAGAGAAAGAGAGTCAAAGGGAGAGAGAAAGAGAGAGAGTCAAAGGGAGAGAGAGAGAAAGAAAGAGAGAGAGTCAAAGGGAGAGAGAGAGAGAAAGAGGGAGAGAAAGAGCCAGAGGTCGGAGAGTCGGTGGTTCGCGTCGTGGAAGTTGTTTTTCCACAGCTGATCTGTTTTAAAGCTCCAGTCTGTCTAATCCCATTTGAGGAGGCCGGCTGGCAGGCACCTCGGAGGTAGAGCTTCCGGAGCGCGAGACGACCAGGAATGTGTTGGTCTGCCTGGCTGGCTGGCTGGGCTTCGGAGAGCGGCCTGCAAACAGGACCAAGGAGTCTCCCAAGACTGTGAACGCTTTTCAAATGCCTTTCTGCATTGGCTGTGGGGATGGCAGGATTTAATTTCACATGTCAGAGGAGAGCGGAGAGAGACTTTTGATCGAGTGTGCCGCTGGGTGGGGGATGAGGAAAGAGGGAGATGGGATTGGAAGTGGAGATTGGGGGATGGGGGGGGGGTGTTGGGTTGAGATTGTCATTACAAAAGGTGCATTAGCAGGGTTTTTACCCCACAGACCAGAACTCCTCGCTCTGCTGACCCTGTATTGGCTAGCTCGGGATGGTTTCTCCAGGGGAGTGGGTTCATTCAGAGATGCTTCTGAGGATTTAGCCTGGTCCAGTAATCTCCGCCTGGGCCTGTCGGTGGGAATCAAGCCTTGGTTTGACTGGAGTTGTGGATCTGCCAAACAGATGGAGAGAGCAAAAGTGACTGTCATCTGTAAGTGAGGTGATGAACACACCTCTCTGTTCGCCTGTCTGGGCATGTGTTGGTAGCGGGGAATGAGTGCGAGGCAGTTTGTCGGGCCGCTTGGCGCACACTGCAACGCTGGCAAGCTGTTTAGTGGTATGGAGAGCTTGTGGACGTGCACAATGATTCGGCTCAGACTCCACCCACATCTCCACAGAGCGCCACAAAGGGCTTTGTCTTTAAAAATATATTTTTCCACATATTTTCA
The DNA here is from genome assembly GCF_054491055.1 of Hypomesus nipponensis. Classification (NCBI taxonomy): domain Eukaryota; kingdom Metazoa; phylum Chordata; class Actinopteri; order Osmeriformes; family Osmeridae; genus Hypomesus; species Hypomesus nipponensis. The sequence continues at coordinate 3,686,159 of NC_140362.1, read as the reverse complement.
TTCTGTCATCTGTGACCTTTACCCCCCCCCCCCCCCCCCCTGCCTGGGTTGCCCTGGGAACTGGGAAAGTGCAACCTTCCAGAACCACCTGGAAGGATAGTGTATGAACTGAACACAGCGTTCTGTGTTGAGGCGGGCGTGTGTGTGTGTGTGTTTAAGCTTCAACAGGCAGTCATTAGTGGAGTGATAAAGTAGGTGTTTCCTGAGGCCCCCAGGGAAGGCAGGCGCGCACACGCACGCGTGCAGCTCCGTCAGAACTCCTCTCCCTGGGGCTGTGGGAAACTTTATTAGTCAGCTCAGGCTGCACATTTACTTTGTTACGCCGACAGTGTCTGGGTGCTGGGCATTGGTACTGAGGGTACACCACCTGGAGTTACAAGAGCACAGGGTGTGTGCGCGGGCGTGTGAGAGAGATAGAGAGAGAGAGAGAGAGAGAGAGAGAGAGAGAGTGAGAGAGAGAGAGGGCCAGTTGACACAGGTGGGACGTCAATCGCTCTGTAATCAGTGAGGTTGTGATCTCTCCAGGTAATGAGCAGGTACAAGACTGGAAATTCCCAAGTGTAATTACACTGAGGTTGATCAGAGTCACATTCCAGCCACACACACCAACGTGTACACACACACACACGTTTTTTTTTTTTTTTTTCTACATTTGAGTCATTTATCAGATGCTTCCATCCAAAGCAATGTATCGCTCACACACCCAACCACCCCCCCCCCCCCCCCACACACACACACACACACAAAACACATGGATGGCATACACTCACACACACACACTCACACACACATACACGCATACACACCATGAACAATCAAGACACACACCTTCAACAACCACAGCATTAGATTAGCTATGCTGACATTTGCATGTTCCAACGCGAAACATCTAATGTGCTTCAGTGCAAACACACACCCCCACGACAAGACCTGTCAAAGGTCATGTGATCAGAGGTTAAACGGCTTCTCCTGTCACCTCTGTTGACCTCCAGCAGTGTTCCTCATACGACGGGAAGGAATTGGACCTGTGTGAATGCTCTCTCTCTCTCTCTCTCTCTCTCTCTCTCTCTCTCTCTCCCCATCTCTTACTTTCTATCAGCCCCCAACCCTAATCCTCCCCCTCCTCATTCAGTCAGAGAGAGAGAGAGAGAGAGAGAGAGAGAGAGAGAGAGAGAGAGAGAGAGAGAGAGAGAGAGAGAGAGAGAGCGGTGCTCTGTATGGGTTATTTGTATTCAGAGAGACAGAGAGAGGTGCATTTTGATGGATTCCTTCAGCCAGAGAGAAAGAGAGAGTGGTGCCCTATTTGAATCCATTTTATTCAGAGAGAGAAAGAAGGAGAAAGATGTTCATGGTATGCAGCTCTCCAGCCAGAGAGAGAGAGAAAGAAAGAGAGAGAGAAAAAGAATGAGAGAGAGAAAAGAGAGACAGAGAAAAAAGAGAGAGTTACCACTTTACCACATCACTACCACTCCTTTGATTTCCCTCATCTCTTTTTCATGAGTTCTACGGCATGTTCAAAGACCTTGTACTGCAGAACTGGCAAACTTGTTCTGGTAACATTTTACCTTGAGTGTACATGGTTTACCACCCATGTTAAGTACACAGCGAGACACCACAGTAACCACACTGTTGTGTAGGTACATTAGTGGAACTTGAAGGTTGGAGGGTTGTTCAAGCTCATTGAACTTGTTTTAGTATCACAACCTTCCTCTGCCCTTTTGCCAAATTGACTTACTCACCAGACAGTCTCCCTCGTTGGCATTTTAATACATGTACAACAACGTCAACTTTTATTTAATACATTATACATTGCTTTTCAGGCTGTATGTAACTACAATGTTATTACAATACAGTTTGTTCATTGCTGTAAAGCGACATGAAGAGTAACCCTCTTCGGAGGGTTGAAGGCCTGACTGGAGTCACTGTGAAAGCCACTCTTATGAGCGAGCATGTCTGTTACCCTGTCATGTATGATAACGGAGCTTAAAATGGTGCCTCCTCTCACCTGGTGAAAGGAAGCTAGTGAAAGGAAACACTGTCCTTCCTCAGAGTGCTCACGATGTGTGTGTGTGTGTGTCTGTGTGTGTGTGTCTGTCTGTGTCTGTGTGTGTGTGTGTTTGTGTATGTCTGTGAGTGTGTGTCTGTGAGTGTGTCTGTGTGTGTGAGTGTGTGTGTGCCTGTGTTAGTGTGTCAGAATTGTTTTATTCCGCATACGTAAGCGAGACATTTCCCCTCAGACTGCCAACGTATCAGACCCACAATACGTTGGCAATACGTTGATACAAGTCTCACACACACACACACACGCACGCACACACACACACGCACACACACGCACACACACGCACACACACACACACACATACACACACACACATACACACACGCACGTTCACTATTTGCTTCCTGATGGCCAGACCTTCCAGCCCGTGAAGGCAAGGTGAGTGGTGAGTGCAGACACGCGCAGACGAGAGGAGAGGGGAGAGGAAGGGAGGGCGTGGAGCGTGCTGGATCTCCCCGGTCTTCCTGACAGACGCTGCGTTGTCTCCAGCAGACAGACTCGTTCCTGGGGAGGCGAGATGAAGAATCTCCAGGAAATGAGGCGGAGCGGGGCGCCTCTTATCTCCAGCTTAAAGGAGACACAACACGATACCGTGGTAATGAGAATGAAGTTGCCCTGGCAACGTTTGTTTGAAGACTCGGGGTGTGGCCTGCACGCTTGTCTTCTGCTCCCTGGGTACAGAGGAACTCATATCACGGTTAGAATACATCAGCGACTGCTGCCAAGTGGAGCTTTCTGGCTTCCTTTGAACTGAAACGAGAGCAACCGCATCGAAGGCTTTTTTTCCCCGCTTCATGACGTGCAATATTTGACTTTCGCTTCTCGTCCTTATTCCAGTGTCATCCGTGTCTGTTGTTTTCGAGGGGTGTTGGAGTAGGTCTGTCAAACATTCCATGGCCCCAGTCGGTTCACTGACCCTGACCTCAGAGTAAGAGAATCAACGCCAGTCCCCTTTTCACAACCAGCTGTATCAACAGTGTGGCCCTGAGACAGGCGTTGCTGTGTCCTCAACTCTTGTTGTGGTACCTACCGCCCTGTGTTTTAGCTGGCTCTGCGGCGGAGGGGTGGAGAACTTCCTGGTTGTGATCCTCTCCCTCCCTCTCTAAGGGACTGGCTCCAGGCCTTTCTCTGCTCCACCTGCGCTCAGAATCAAAACACACTGGATGATGAGCACTGGCTTCAAGTGAAAAAAAACTCCAGACCGGGAAGACCGCTTCATTTGCAGCCCCGGGACTGGTAGGGGATGCCCAGGTTCTGAGACAGTGCAGGTCACACTGGAGGAGTTAGCCTGGGATGGGCAGCAGATTGAACAAAAGCAAGTTCCCCTCTGGCCTCTCATTGCACACATAGGCCCAGAGGAGAGGTTGCCACGATGTGATGTCATGGAGGGAGTTTGAGAAGATCAGAAGTCAAATCGACCATCCCTCCACCATCCTGTCCAAACACACTCACTTTCCACTTTTAAAGTGTACATATTTACTCAACAGCAGTGCTGTCTTATAGATTCTCAGTGCTTGCTATGAATCTGGATTATCGTCTCTCTAAAACTAAGCCCAGCTTCTCAGACAGTGAAGTTGGTGTGTGTGTGGAGGAGCTGGGAGGACCAGTCTGTCAGCTATCACAGGGGGTTGGCTGCAGCCAGCAGCACACTGCGCTCTGCCTGGCGGCTCTCTCCTACCTCCCAGGCGCTCTGGAAAAGTCACTCAGACCTGGAGGAGGAATATCCAGTGGAGCAATGATAGGGGTAATGTCAACGTGACTCATAAAAAGAACTCCCTCCCTCCCTCCCTCCCTCCCTCCCTCCCTCCCTCCCTCCCTCCCTCCCTCCCTCCCTCCCTCCCTCCCTCCCTCCCTCCCTCCCTCCCTCCCTCCCTCCCTCCCTCCCTCCCTCCCTCCCTCCCTCCCTCCCTCTACTCCCTCCCTCCCTCCCTCCCTCCCTCCCTCCCTCCCTCCCTCCCTCCCTCCCTCCCTCCCTCCCTCCCTCCCTCCCTCCCTCCCTCCCTCCCTCCCTCCCTCCCTCCCTCTGAACCCACCCTGTTCCATCTCTCTATTACTCTCCCCATCCTCCAGTTCCCTCCCCCTTTCCCAGTTCATATCCGGTGCTGGTCCCCCCTGGGGTAGGCGGTGGGAGGGGGTGTCCGTGCAAAGCAGCAAGACCAGGCAGAGTTACTCCGCTCCCCCAGCAAGGCCACACCACACTCAGACAGAGATGGAGGGGACGTGTGTGGTGTTTCACGCCTCAGTGCACGGTGTGTGTGTATGCGCGTGTGTGTGTGTGTGTGTGTGAGGAAGAGAGGCAGAGGGATTGGACAAAAGAGGGGGTGAGGAGACAGAGAGAGAGAAAAGGAAACAGAGAGAGGAATGGGGGAGTGAGATTGAATGTGTGGAAAAACGGATTTGAATGTTGTTGAGCTTGCATAATTCATGTTTTGTTTAGCGGTACTGGGTACACATCAGCATCAGGCCTATTCACACTGAAATATTGTCCAGAGGATAAGAGTTGGTATATCTCAAAATACACTGAGCAAAATTTAAATGAGGCTCTCCTGAACAATCATAATGTGTGTATATTTTAAACAAAAGTTAATGAGAAACACTAATTGCATTTCTCAAAAGGCCTACACATTTTGTTTAACAATGCTGCGTTTACCATTGTCCCTGGAGATGAAATGAATAAATGAATCTACCATTGAATCAAGTACTTCCTTAACAGGGCTGGGCTACACCGTGCGATGAAAACAAAGTTTGTATTTCTCTTTGATGACACCTCACACATGACCATTAGCTCCCTAGGTCCCGCCCTGTCAGCACCGTGCTGGACATTTATCACACTGTACTCAGCCACACACACACACACACACACAGAAATACACCACACACACATACTCACACACACACACACACACACACACACAGAAATACAACACGCACACATACTCACACACATAGACAGACAGAAACACACACACACAAACACACACACACTAAAAGAAACACACGCGCACAAAAAGAAAACACACCCACACTACACACACACAGACAGAAACATACCTACACAACACCCACCCACCACACAAACAGAAACACACCGAAACAGAAACAGACACTAAAACACACACACACAAATCTGATGTTGAACATTGCACTCTGACTCATGACGATCTAGTATATAAGTGTACCTCAGCCTCAAAGCCCCATAAGTCATATCGCTACCTCTGAACTCCACCCGGGGCACTAGTTACTAATACACTACGTCAATATGATTCATATCCACAGTTTACCTCATGGCCAGCGTGCTCCCTGTGTCTGAGGATGACTGGCACAGCAGAACACTGACACAACTGCACCCGTGCTAGCGTGGTTGGCGTGAATCTATTCCTAGGCCAGTGCTCATTTCAACAGCAGTCTTGCTTTCTGTACGCCCACAAATCCTTCTTATATCACTCTTGTTTCAGCAGAATACTGCCGCTCCTGTATCCTATACTAGAAAATGATTGTAGTTGTTCCTGTAAAGGTCAGACCGGAACTAAGTTCTGCACTGCAACTGTCTTTTCAATGACTCCGTTATACAAGCAGGTGAACTGTGAGGCATGGCAGACGTGCTGAGGGTTTGCTTGGTTTGAACCGTTATCAGTGTGAATCATAACCTGTCAATGATTAGAGGTGCTTTATCATGCCTCGGTCTTGGTGGAGTGGACTGGCTAATCATTCTCAATCAATTTCAATCCCCTTCCAACAACAGGGCTTGAATCCAGAGCTATTCTGTCTCTCTCTCTGTTATTCTGTCTTTGTCTCTCTCTGGTATGTCTCTCCCTCCCCCTCTCTCTCTTAGTCTCTCTTAGTCTTTATAAATGTCTTCGTCTGTTTTGCTGACAGGCGGCTATTAAAATACAAACGGGTGGCATGAGGTGACAGACACTTCCGGATGATTCTAAACGTATCCAAGGAAGGTGACGCTGCGAGTCGGAGGTGAAAAGGGATCCGTCATGTGACATGTTCGGGAGGGGGAGGAAAAAGGCAGCAGCAGGGGATCCGATGTCTCACTATGAACTCTGTGGCGTGTAAACAGCAACATGGTCGCCACATCACCTCACTCAGACAGCCTGTCAGTCAGCCTCTCTCGCTGTGTATCGCCTGGTTTGCCTCGTTGCCTATTTTTTACGGGTCTGTCGGCAGAGGGGGGGGCGTGCTGCGATAACTTTGGTCTCAGGCTCTCACTTTTGGTCCACGTGACCTTATTAGTGGGGAAACCTGCCCACGGCCGTTTTGAAAAGGAACAGCGTCAACCGTAGTCGTACACAAGGATCGCACTGAAAAGTTACGCACGGTCCATAAAAAATAAAAAAAACGGACCGAAAACACAGTAGCGTAAACGTACCGTATCTCTCGCTCAACCAGGACAACAACACGCTCCTACTCTGTCAGGGAGTCCTGGGCGGCTAGTGTAGGGGAGGGATGCGGACACAGCTGCAGTGCCAGGGGCTAGGCCTGTAGTCCCAGTCACTCTCACCACAACCCCCCCCCCCCCCCCCCCCCTGCAGCAGCCCTGTCTCCTGGCCAGGCTGACCCGTCTGGAAGCAGGGAGCTGACTGGATGTGACAGGGGGGGGCCTGTCACTCTGAGCCCCTCCGACACTCGACTGACAAGTGGGAGAGGTCCGCCGTGGGGGGCGGAGGGTGGTGAACAGGCAGGAAAAGGCGGTGCGGTCGCTGGGAGGAGGGAGAGGAGGGGGATGGGGAGGAGGGGGGAGGAGGGGGGGGAGGAGGGGGGCGGGGGGGGAGGGAGGGTGTCGGCTACGCTTTCCTCGTCCATCTCCTCCTCCCAGCCCCTTCGGAGCAGAGCGTCTCCTGCCAGTGAGAGACCAGGCCTGGCTCGCCCTGCCTCCGTGTCGTCCTCTGAGGAGCGCTCCAGACGAGGGGAGAGACGGAGCACCTGGCCGCTCTGCGGGACAGACACTGGAGCCGCTCTCCCCCGCCGTCTGAATCGGGGGGCTGACTCGCCCTCAGCCCCTGTGTGTGTCTGATCCTGTCCTCCAGGGGTTGGGTGTTATTTGTTTAAAGGCATCTGCGCTACTAAAATAGCCCAGACTGCCAGACTCTGTCCTCCACAGACGTCACCTCCCTGCTCCCTACTCCTAATAACCTCCCAAAGAAAAATCTGTTTTCGTTGAACCAATTACGAGGGCTGTTGTTACCTCTTTCTGGTTTAACCAACTAGTGGGGCTGTTGTTCCCTCTCCCGCCTTCTGATTGGCTGTCTCGGGTGACTGGCAGTTAGGCCTTTTAAGTGGAAGGAGAAAGGTGCAAGGTGGGATTGTTTAGTTCTGCCTGAGTCAGGAGGAGGGTAATTGTTGAGGCCTGTTTCGCTTATTATGTCTGCAGCCCTGTGCTGTCGTGCTGGGCGTCCCAGACACAGCTAATTAACAGCGGTAATAAGGAGAGAAGTAGAGACAGACACAAACCAACCTAGAGCACAGAGTGTCAGAGGGGTGTACATAAATTTACATTTGTGAGAAATGATCCTTCCGTCTCTCTCTCTCTCTCTCTCTCTCTCTCTCTCTCTCTCTCTCACACACACTCACTCTTGATGCCTTTTTTCTTTCTCTGTCCCTCTCATTCTCGATCCCTCTCTCTTTCGCTCTCTTGATCTCTCTTTTTCTCCGTCTTTCTCGTTTTCCTCTTTCTCTCTCGTTTCGTCTCTTCTCTCTCTCGCACTCATTTTCTCAATCTGACCTAACAGCCAGGAGGCTGAAGGCTTGTGCAGGGTTCCTGCCAAAAATGTGTTTGTTAAGGTGGTAGGATGGGGTGTTAACAGCACCTCTGTACTGCTGGGGGCAAGCTGTGATACAGTTATTTACATCAAGACACCTCCTCTGATATAGACTCCTGGAGCTCCTATGTACCGACCACCCAAGCCCCCCCCCCCCTACACACACACACTCCCCCCCCCCCCACACACACTTCCCCCCCTCGCCCCCTCACCACCACCACCACAGTGGTTCAGCCTCCATAGGGATTGCCTTCACAGGCAGAAAGCTACCTGTTGAAACATGCCTTGTATAACTGGATAGGGTTGCTCTCTGCTCCAGGGACTTCATGCTACATTGCCTCATTTCCAGCCTGGTCAATCCTGATTTTATCCACACAATTTATCTAACCCTTAGAAGATAGAAAGAAAGAAAAAAAGTACAGCTAATTACAGTTTAACTTCTACTCTCTCCATGTCTGTTTTATTTGTTTGGACAGAAATACCTCACCAAAGTGTATAGGTTTTCTGTAATTGCTTTTAGCACTTGCTGATAACTTCCACTAAATGTAAAATACTGTTTGCATAATTGCATCTATTTACAACACTGGCTGTTATAAATTGTTGCTGAGGCTTCAAATGGAGTGATAAATGAATTACAGTGTGTAACTTTCTTACGTAATGCTATACTAAGACATCATGTTGACTACATCCGTTTTCTCACTGTTCTTTTGGCCTGGCCTGGAACGTGTCCCTGTGTGTAGAGTTGGTCATCAGTAATAATGACCATACTAATACAGCACCTTTCAAGGTGATGTATAAATGTGTACCTTATGAAGCATCCCCGGGAGACCAAATAAGAATAGACGTCTGTCTAGATTCTGACAGTAATTGAATATCTTAATAATAGTACCCTGGCTTGGTTCTTTGATGTTCCTCTGTCTGTCTAGATTCTTGGGGTTTTTGTCATAGGCCCCCTTGAGATCCAGTGTACCGCATTCAAGAGGAATTCAATTGATTGTTTCAAACCGTCGATGATTTCTGTTTCCTAACAACCCAGACATTGAGACTTTTGGTGATTCTTATTTTTCTGGTAACAATGTAAGAAAGCAGATGTAGATGCTACTCCCTGGAGCAGGGTATAGGACATCTCTCTCCCCCTTCAATGCCTCCCTCCCTCCTTCACCCCCTTCCCACTGCTCACCACATCTCTCTCCCCCTTCAATGCCTCCCTCCCTCCTTCACCCCCTTCCCACTGCTCACCGCATCTCTCTCCACTAGAACTGCAACTCCCCTCATAGACATACCGGCACCAAGACCGACAAGCAATAACAAGATCATAGATACTAGACTTGATACTGGGGGAATTTATGTAACAATTAACTTACTTTACTATGATTCTTTGTTTGGATGAATATTGTGCTGGAAATACATGATATCTGACAGTACACCAAACAGAAGTGACCCGGCGGTGTGCAGAGAGATTGCCATCGCTGGCCCTAGCCAGCGTCCTTGTGTTCACCTTGGACTGTGACAGCTTCCTGTGGAGAGGGAGAGAGCAGCGATAACGTCACAGCAAGGAAAACAGTCAGATTTCCATGCTGATTTGAAGCAGAGTATTTTTAACTGTGCACACTCTGCTGGATAATAAATGGTTTGTTTTGGGGCTTTGACACTGTTTGAATATGGAAATGGTAGAGAGGAGAGATGCACAAGGGATGTAGGGGGAGAGGGAGGGAGGAAGGGAGGGAAAGATGGAACAATATTGTTTGTTTACTACCAGACTTTAGATTCCAGGTTGGAACATTTGCTGAGGAGAATGGCATGTCATAGAATACTGGGATGGAATGGAACAGAATAATGGGATTGAATAGAACACTGGGATAGAAAATGGAGCACAGATCACGGAGGGGTCCGTGACCTATGTCACTTCCTCTACACACAGCAGTCTTGAGATTGCACCCAAATTGCCCCCCCCGCATCCTCCATTCACTACCTCCCCCACACGCCGTGGTTATGGAGTGAAACCCCCCCCTAATTTTGGAGGTGACCCACTGGTCCCCAGATTAAGTTATGAATCGCCCCCTTAATCCTGGCCGACAAGGCGTGTGTGTGTGAATGCTGGAGCCGGCTTCTGTGCCGTGTCATGCACTAACAGATGGCATAAATCATTCTCTTAAACGCCACATTAAGTATTAATCATTCTCAGCGCTGTCACTGTCACAGTGCTCTGCGGCTCGCGAGGGTGCAAAGTGTGATTAATGGAGTCGGAGATTTGAGGAGCCACGCTCCAGCCCCCGCCCCTTTACCCAGCATCCCCTACCTGCTGCGGCGGGACCCAGGGGGGAACGCCGCGGAACTTCCAAGACAGTGACCTGGAAGAGCTGGCCAGATGGATCAGAGGCGTGTGATTTGCACCAGGGAGTGGCCCTGGCAGGCTGGGCTGGTCCAGGAGAGGCCGAGCCGCCCCACCCCCCCTCAGAGGGCCTCTCCTCTGCCCAGAGAACAGGCTCATTCGGGCTGGTCCACTCCAGATTGGGCGTTGAAAAATGGATGCCAAGTGGAGCAATGCTAACACCAGGGGTTTGTGAAATCAAGATGAATCGTCGAGGTGCGCGGTTGTGCTTCAAGGGCAACTCGCCGGTTGTGTCGTCCAGGCGGTATCCACCGACACCCTGACGGTCCCATCATTCAGTCAACGGACGAAATCTATTGACATGTTTCATTTCCGCCCCTGGCAAGTGCTCCTGTCACCAATTAAGCTGCGGTCAGGCGATTTGTCACTGTGTATTATCTCCACGAGGGTGCGTGACAGTGTTGCTTCTCTGCTAGTACGCGTTGGGCCAGACCTTCCGGAGCTTGTTTATATAAGCACCCCAACCAGGCTGAGTTTGCATAAGCTAGGCCTGTGTCTCTCCACCACTCTGTAACACACCCAGGGGCCCATCAGGTTCCGGAGAGTTCTGAGTCGTACTGACCAGCAGGCTCCCTGCCTCTGCCTCTGCCTCGCCTCCTCCGCATTGCTGACACCCAGCCTGCCTTGACACGTCCCATAACCCCGGTTTGTAGGGAAAAATAAGTTATATTTTTAATATGAATTGCTCAGTTGGGATTCTGTTTCATAGGCTAGTGGATAGGACTGTGTGGTAGGGATACTACGATCCATCGGTATTGGCCGGTATTTAACTTGTTGACTGCCATCGGCCTATTGGCAAATAGGATAACATTCACCAATGGAAACTCACCAATAGCCATGGGTGATGTGTGCATGTGTGGTTTGACACGTTTCAATTTGTGTCTTTATCTTTCAAGGATAAGATAAAACCTCATTTATCTGTGCTGTGAAAAAGGTCAACTTCCCGTTGGCAATCTTCAAATGTGCTAGGAATCTATTATTATAAATTTGACCACTTAAAAAAATAATAATCATATTACGAAAGTTAAAGTGTTGAAGAAGTCATTCAATACAATCGACAACATTTTTAGCATGACGGAATACTCATCATTTGTCAGCAAATTTGGCTTGTTAAGGCGTTTTTTTGTTGAGGTTTGGCGTGTGACGGAAGTTGAGTTCAATTAGAATCAGTTTTTGTCGGCTATAGGTTTGCCAACTCTGCCAAGTTTTACTCAAGCCATCACACAAATAATGACAAATATATGTTTCACTAAACACATTTTAAATAGCCGCTACTATTAATGAATGTATCGCTGCTGGTAAGACAATCATGGTGAGAAAATGTCACAAAAAAAAACAAATACCACACTGCTAGGGTGACAAGGAAACACACAACGTCGGCCAGAAAGGACAGGCCAGGAAACCGAAAAATTAATTAAGACTTCCAGCACAACTTGCAAAACAACCCTGACCGAAATGAATATTCGGTGCAAGACGGAGAGTAGGAAACGCTTGTCAACATCGACATCTCGTCGACTCTTAACAAGCTCATTTGAGAGGGAACGGCTCCGACTGGACAACTCTCCAGTCGCTCTCGTCGTGTGGAGTCAGTGCCTCAGCGACAGAGCCTTGCCTGATTTGACTAATGGTTCACCAGGGGACGTGAAGTGTGTGACAGTGGGAGGATGATGCTGTTTAGAGTCAGAGATGTCTCTATTGTCATGTGCGCTCTCCCTCTTTCCTTCCCTCCTTGTTCACTTGCTCCCTCGTTCTCCTTATATACCATTTTCTCTCTCTTTCTTTGTCTCTTTCCAGCCTTAATACAGTAAAGATGTCTTTTTTCTTTTGTTTTCCCATCCATCCTGAATGATGTTCATCCGATCACATCAGAACATGATGATCGGGGTTGGCGCCAGCAGAGTGGTGTGTGTGTGTGTGTGTGTGTGTGGGGGGGGGGGCTGGAGAAAGAGGGAGGGGGGTTAGGCTAAGAAGATATAGGGATAGGTTGGAAGGGCATGCCATGCCTTTTGGGTGTAGAAGAAGAAAGAGATGGCAGAGGGGGGGAGAGAGACCCATCAGCTTGCATCCCCATCAAATGCCTGGCAGTAGCCGAGCACTGCTCCGGTACGATGCCGAGATGCAGGGAGGTGGCGGCAGAGAGAAGAGGGGAGAACCGTCAGGCCGTGGCAGGAGAGTTCAGTGCCGACAGCATTTCAACTAGCCTATATATGGAAACTGGTGAGGTCGATCTGATTGAAAAACAAAGCATAATTTTCCCTCATCTGTACCTTTTTAGTGCTGCAGACGGGAGAGAAATGCCCTTGCAAGATAAATAGCTAGATAGAGTGATGGGCAGTTTGTAACACTCAGAATGTAGCTACCAGCTAAGGCACTCGTAAGACATAAATCCCTACAGTAAAATGTTAGCCATTTTCACAGCCCTAAAGTAGCCTGGTCCCAACCAGAATGTACAAATGAAATGTACGAGAGACATTTCATTTGTACAGAGAGTCTGGCCCCGCTCCATTGACAAGCGTTGACTTCCTTGTAGGTACTCTGTTGAAGTTTAAAACGATTGGATCTGCCAAGAGCCACTCTGATCTGCCATAACCAATCGCTAGCGTTCGTCTTAGCCTATTCCTTCACCACTACTGTAACAGAGCTAGCTGCCATAGCTGGAAAATCAAACTGTTCCCGAACCCCGTGGGCAGGAGGGCCACAACATCATGGCCACCAACAAAACTCATGGATATTTGGCAGCGTTGCCACAATGGACCGAATGGCTTCCCTCGCATCTTTCTCCGCCGCCATTACGGAACGACAACACAAACTAGCGCACAACATCAACGTCATTGATCCACTCCCTCTGTTCGCTGATTGGCCGGTAGAAAATTAACCGGAGACATCTGACTTACATACCTCATGGCCAGACCTAGTACAGAAGCAAAATCAAAATTGAGCTGAAGTACGCAGGAGGACAGAGCCAGGCGAGGCTACCCTAGAAGACCTTTATAAACAGATTGATATAACGTTTAGGTTGTAGCATTGGTAGTCAGATAGTTTCAATGATTGAAAAACGAATCTGAGACTTTTAAGTAGGGGTGCCAAAAAAATTCTGTCGCCGTTTGGCTTTCTAAAGTTAATTAAGCAGTGGTGGAGTTGTTTTTCTTAGTGTTTATTAGCGCACAGGTTGCAGTGAGCTACACTGGTTTGAAACCACAAGTAATGATAATTTCACCAATTAATCATTTACTTGTAATCTAATGTCACAATAAATGCTATAACAAACATTTCTTTGTGGGGAATGTTTATTTTAAAGATTGAAAACAGAAAACAGATTTATCACAGACCGCTGTTGTGTCGGGCAACAGAGGCATCATGTTAGGATGCTAACGAGTAACGCCTCACTGAAATAGTAGACTACTGTTTCCGAAAGTAAATGTTCTAGTTTGATAATATCAGCGTATATCATATTGTACATTACATTTTATAATTGTGTTCCTTATCACAATTTTTAAAAATATCCTACAGGTAGTCACACGTATGTGTTTGTGACGTTAGTGACTGTGGCTAGCTAGTTAGCCACCGTTAGCTTCACTTTTCATCACAAAAACTTAATTTAAGCCTAAACCATGCAACGGAACTAAAACCTTAGACCTAATACAAGCAACGCAATCGGAACAAATACGAACATTTTGACGGCAATGTTGTCTGTGTAGTAAAATCATTTACGGATCCTTAGGGGTGGGAACATAATAATATACATGAGAGAGATCAAATGTTGTGCCCTTACCGAAGGCAAAGCACACCCAATAATACAAATATATGAGAAAGAACAAAGATTCATGTGCTCTTGCCTTGCTGCCAAGACATTAATGCTCCTCTGTTCATGATTAACCTTCAGAGAAGTGAAGTTACTGGATGTTATCTCTGTGTCGGCGGTGTGCTATAGTAGCCTACGTCTTTATAGTCTGTTTAAGGCCACCGATGTGTGCTTTTCTATTTTTGGTTGTAGGCGAAGTCTCCCAAGCCGTCAGCGCCACCAATGTTCTCATACTCCACCTTGAATCTAATGAGAACAAATTGTTTTCCTTCTGAGACTCGAGCACATCTGATTAGGAAGGATGGGTAGGACGCAGAGATAGCCCTCAAACAACAGGAAGTAGTGGCTTATTATTCAACATTGAATCAAACACGCCACTCATTCTTGTAGGGTCGGATGCAAATATATGAAACCGCAAACAATACTACAGAATGACCATAGCAATGCTTATTTCGGCTTAATAATAATAATAAAACAAAAGTAACCTATAGCCTGCCCTACTGCAATGAGGCAATGCTAGTCAACAATGCAATGCGATAATAGTCAGCCTTTTTAGCTTGATGTAGTGATTTACGTCAGAAAGTATTTTATTGATCTGCTCTGACTGAGCTAGAATAAGCGATCAAACAATGTCATAAGGGCACTTGTCTAATTGGCACCGAAATGGATTTTGCATGACATTTTCTTTCAGACATTTAATGGCCTGAAAAAAAATCTTAATACAGACTTTTTTGTGTGACATGTTCTGAACACAAACTGGACACGCACTTGCGCCGCAAAAAAAAGAAGAAGAAAAAAAAAGAAAAGAAATCTCCACCTCCATAATCAGCAACAGATGTCCCAGAGCCCTCTGCCTCTCATGTCCCCTGTGTTCAAGATCCCTGCCCCCAGTGGCCCTTCTCAAGAGCTTCATTACCTTCTTCCACTGTTCTTACGCTACCTGTGTAATGAAGCTGTTAAGGATTCCATTTGATGACTGAGGGGAAAATAGCTCATTAGAGACCATGTCATTATGTTGTAGTTTATATCAGTTCATTGTTTATGGAGCCTGAGTAGGTGGAAAGGTAGGACTACTCTGCAACAGGATAAAAGAGAGTAAAATATCCTTTGATGAATGTTCAGTGGCTAATGCTTATGCAAATGTTAGTTCTGAAAATATTGTAGGCAGACTTGAGCTAAATTATAAACAGTGTTAAATATAGGCTGACTCTCGTAACAGTAAACCATGTACTTTTCTAACCAAGACTGTGTTGAGTAAATGGATTGTTTGTAGACAGCACAGTGTATACGTCCATGTTATCCATAGTGAACCAATACAGACGATCAACAAAGTAATGATGACATTAATACCTTACTTGATAAAAACAAGAACTTTGTAACCTACATCTCAGTGCACACTGGTAGACTACATAACACTAATACATCATTATTCTTCTGTGCGATGCTGAATTATTCAACTGAAAATCTTGCCTGAAAAGCTGCAGGCTAACGTCCTCTCCCCAGCTCATCTGCCCCCGGAGTTCCCTGAAGCACACTGTGTTTCATACATGTCTGGAAGACAAAACATTACACAACCTTTTAGCATGATGCCCTGTCTCTGTGGGAAACTCATATTATCGCTCGGCGAAGACAAAAACCGAGTATTGAGATCTGTAATAGACGACAGCATAGCGATTTCGAAATAGTC
Organism: Hypomesus nipponensis; assembly: GCF_054491055.1. Lineage (NCBI taxonomy): Eukaryota > Metazoa > Chordata > Actinopteri > Osmeriformes > Osmeridae > Hypomesus > Hypomesus nipponensis. The sequence continues at coordinate 3,670,448 of NC_140362.1, read as the reverse complement.
TGTAGCACGTTTTATTTCTTTGCAACGTCCTCACAGGTTCAATTCTTCAGCCTGCTCAATCAGAGTTCACAGGTACACTGCGTTCAAATGCCACTGCAAGTGTCTGCTTAAATATACAGTATAATGGAGTTGATTAGATCTCACTGGAAAAGCAAGTCTTTGTTCTTGTGAAACCATTATTCTATTTATCTATTGTGAGAGGCAAGTCTGGGCCTCCCTGCTTAAGTTGCTGCCCCCGGATAAGCGCTAGATGACGAGATGTGTGTCTGTCTCTTATCTGATACTTTGACGTTCAGGTAAACACAATTTTGTCATCGTTTTCCCTGAGTCCATCCATCTGTTGTTTGCCCTGTTCCGTAACAGCATACAAACAACTAGATGAAGTTTGGCCAGAGGAATCACCGTGTAATTCCTTACTACTGTGTATGAGTCTCCCGTCACACACAAA